>NW_014579839.1:19439-24013 GCF_000485595.1 Priapulus caudatus
TTCTGATCTCTCCCACTTGCGCAGCCGTGACTCAGAAGTATTGACAAAACACCGTATGCAACATGCGCCAACAAATCATATTCTCTCCCGATGTGCAATTCATAATTCATAATTGTCTCGGCGCGCAGCCGCGACTTCTCCCCTCTCCACTCTCTCTCTCTCTCTTCGTAATCATAATCATAATTCCTCCTGTCTCCTGCGCAGCTGCGACCACTTCCCCAACCCTGACGATAAACTAACGATAATAACATAGAATAACATCGCTTCTGATCTCTCCCACCCGCGCAGCCACTCTCGCTCTCTCTTCGTATACAGGGTTTCTTCTGGGGGGAAATTAAACAAAGGAGGTAATGGCCAGTTTTTTTTGGGGGGGGGGGGAAATGGATGGCATTCCAACCAATCAAATAACGGAAAAGTGTAGACCCCGCGTCACATAACTCAATAAACGCACATGGCGATCTAAATATACTAGAAGCACGTGGTGATCAGATCTACTTATTTTTGGGTTGACACTATTTTCACAACGGCGGGTAAATACAGGAACACTTTCACAACGGCGATGTTAAATTTGACAACGGCGGTGAGCCGCTGTGCCTCTTATGTAGAAGAAACCCTGTTACGAAGAGAGAGCGAGAGTGGCTGCGCGGGTGGGAGAGATCAGAAGCGATGTTATTCTATGTTATTATCGTTAGTTTATCGTCAGGGTTGGGGAAGTGGTCGCAGCTGCGCAGGAGACAAGAGGGATTATAGTTATGATTACGAAGAGAGAGAGAGTGGAGAGGGGAGAAGTCGCGGCTGCGCACGGAGACAATTATGAATTATGAATTGCACATCGGGAGAGATTATGATTTGTTGGCGCATGTTGCATACGGTGTTTTGTCAATACTTCTGAGTCGTGGCTGCGCAAGTGGGAGAGATCAGGAGCGATGTTATTAGATGGTATTATATGCTCTCTCTCACGCTCTCTCTCTCTCTCTCTCTCTCTCTCTCTCGTCTTTCGCTCTCTCTCTCTCTCTCTCTCTCTCTCTCTCTCTCTCTCTCTCTCTCTCTCTCTCTCTCTCTCTCTCTCTCTCTCTCTCTCTCTCTCTCTCTCTCTCTCTCTCTCTCTCTCTCTCTCTCTCTCTCTCTCTCTCTCTCTCTCTCTCTCTCTCTCTCTCTCTCTCTCTCTCTCTCTCTCTCTCTCTCTCTCTAGCAATGCTTACGTTTGCACGCTCCGTCGTCCTGTACGAGGTAGCCTGCCTTGCAGCCACACTTGGCTAGCGGCGTCACCTGGGTGTTGTTCTCTGTGCGTTCATACACGGTGAAGCACAGGTGATCGCACTGACCGTTGTTCCGCGAACACGGGTGTTCGGCTGAAAGCGGCACGAACAACGGTAGAGAAATCAGATCACAGAGAAGAATGGAATCGCAGAAATATGATCATGGAATCGCAATTATTTTTATTATTAGTAGTAGTAGTATTATTATGTGAAAACGAGAATGACTATGGACCCAAAGCATCTTTCCTTACAGAAAGGTCGACCAACAGAAGCCAGTATTCAGAATTTTTGCCCAGCAAATCCAAAACCAGCAATATTGAGTCTATACTTCGATGCAAAAAATACAACATAAATATTGTGTCTATACATCAACACACACACACACAAAATCTTGAAGCAAAGAACCTAAAGCTGTTACATAATAATTTCAATGATAGCCTCATTCACACGAGACCTCGTATTTATGAAATACGGTATTTGCGAAATACCGAATCTGAGACAAATACGCGGCCGAGCGTTCACACGCTGATTCGCGGCTCCAGAAATACGGTATTTGCGCGCTGCGAGCTGCTTTAAACAATCAAGCAAACAATGTGAAATAAACAATGCAATGCGCACCAACTGCTGATAAAATACGTAGACTGGTCCGCGCTCGACAGTTCCACTCGCGTTACACTGGAACTGTCTATCAAATACGCGGCTTCAGAAATACGGTATTTAGCGTTCACACGAGGAAATGCGCGGTGCAAGAGATCCGGTATTTCTCAAGCACCGCAAATTATTCGAGGTCTGGGAAGCCGCGTATTTACATCAAATACCGGTTCTGTTTAGATACCGTATTTCTTGGACCGCGCATTTTGCCTCGTGTGAACGCTAAATACCGGATTTCTTGCTACGTGTGAACGCCGCTATTATCTTAATTCCGTCAATAACATCATCAAACAAAGTTTGAACGTTTATTTAGCTGAATTTACGCATCAACCCAAGTTCATTATTGTGTCTACATAAAAATATATGCATGAAAAACTTGTGTGTGCAATGCAAAACATGGTGCTGGCTTCTCATTTCAACGCCTTTGATAAATTAACACCTTTCAATGATTTCAAAGAAAAACCCGAAAGCTGTTTGGTCTGTTGTGTATATATGTTATTCTTAGCCATACCACAAGGTTATTTTGAAGGGCGGATACTGCCACTGGCATTTCACTTTCACGTTTGCAAATGTCAGGATGGACAAAATAGCTAATGTCAGATCACTGGGGCAATAACACAATAATTAGTAGAGCACTCCTTGACATTTCTAATGTCAACGGGGATATCGGCCAATTAAATTAATAAACTTGCTTGCAAGTGAACCAGACACCGTTGCTGTAGGCGTCATGGGCTGGCATGTGAGGAGAGATGGTACGCGTGTGATAGCAGCATGGGTACACGTGACAGATAATAAATAATAATATTAATAATAATAATAATAATAATAATAATAATAATAATAATAATAACAATAAAAATCTCACCACCTGCTGCTGCTGGAGGAACATGTGCAGTGCTTCTAGTGAATGAACTATAACAGCATGACAACAAGAACAACAGGACAACAATAACAACAACAACAACAACGCTCTCACCGTCTGGCTGCCGTTGCCGGTGGAACACGTGTAGCGTGTAAGCTTCGAGCGAGCGCACGAGCGTTGTGTTCTGGGATCCGTCGAACTTGTTGAAGCGCATCAGAGACTGTTCTAGTCGGTTGCTGCCGTAGATGTAGCGTTCGAAGACGCTGATCGAGAACAGACCCTTCGCCTGGGGACACCAACGCACACGCACATGAACAAGTGTAAGTGACTGCGCGATACCAACGCACACACATACATACACGTGTAAACAACTGTATTCTTTAATGAAATAGTCAATGACAATGTAGCTCACCTTGGGTGTGATAGAAGAGGGAGGGGGATATATAAAGCAAGAGTATATATGGGAGAACTCCCATTGTATAGCATATCTCCCATTACATACTCTTGATAATGATATATGCATAAGTTTTGATGCGAAAATAAATGTTTCAAATCTGGAAGTCTGAAATCTTGACGAGAGATGGTGCTACGCCTAAATGATCGCCATTTGGGTTTTCGAATATCGCACAAATAAAAACAATAAAATATTCCAGTCAAATTACTGTAACGAAGAATCTAAAACATAATATTACACGTATATAGGTATGATTGTAGAGTTGTTGACCAGTTAGACGAAATAAACGTAATAGGACGTTGTCATCTCTCCCATAGGAGTAACAACTGTTTTGGGGCTAGCCTTACACATTCACATACCAAAATTTAACAAAATCGAATGAATTTAGATGGCCATTTTCATTTTGGCCAAAAAGTGGGTGTGGCTCGAAAGTAGGCCGACTGGCATGCTCCAAAATAGGAAGTTCAAATCTCTCCCATAGGAGTAACAACTGTATTCAATTTGAAACATGTGGGTCAAACGGTTCTTGAGTTATCGTGGACCGTTACCATAGGCAGACACTGAAATGCATAGTGAAATTGCCAAAATCTACCTAATTTGCATAATTTAAAAAAAATATCAAAACCTGTGTGGTATGTTTTGGGGCCAGTCCTTATTCATTCACATACTAGAAATTAGCAAAATCTGTTGAACCTGAACTGACTTATGGCCATTTCCATTTTTCCCAAAAAGTGGACGTGGCTCGAATGTAGGTCAACTGGCGTGCTCCAAAATACGACGTTCAAACCTCTCCCATAGGAGTAACAACTATATGCAATTTGAAACATGTGGGTCAAACGGTTCTTGAGTTATCGTTGACCGTAGCCAAATGTTGACGGACGGACGGACGCACAGACGGACGGACGGACGTATGACGGACGGACGTATGACGGACGGACGTATGACAGACGACACCCAATGGCAATAGCTCATCTTGACGATGTCAAGGCGAGCTAAAAACATACATACACATTCGTTGGGTATAGGCAAGGGTGTGAGTCAGTGTAAATTTAGGAATAAAAATAAGAATCAGCGTAGGAGCATAGGTAAGGGCAAGGAATAGATGCTGCCTCTCAGTGGCAAACAAAAGCGCATGCGTGCGTGCCACGTGTGGCGCCCCCTCACCTCGCCCGCCCTCTGTAAACAAGCGCGCGTGCATGCGTGTGACGTGTGGCGCCCCCTAACCTCGCCCGCCCTCTGTAAACAAGCGCACGTGCGTGCGTGTGACGTGTGGCGCCCCCTAACCTCGCCCGCCCTCTGTAAACAAGCGCACGTGCGTGCGTGCGACGCGCGGCGACCCCTCACCTCG
>NW_014579839.1:24135-28887 GCF_000485595.1 Priapulus caudatus
GATGCGCGGCGCCCCCTCACCTCGCCCGCCCTCTGTAAACAAGCGCACGTGCGTGATTGCGGCGCGTGGCGCCCCCTCACCTCGCCCGACCTCTGTAAACAAGCGCACGTGCGTGCGTGCGACGCGCGGCGCCCCCTCACCTCGCCCGAGAGCACGGTGCTCCTGTGCGTGCCATCGTAGCGCACGCGCTCCAGCCGGCTGAGGTGCTGGTCGACCCAGTACACGTGACGGCTGCCGTAGTCCAGCGTAACCGCGTGCGGGCTGACGATGTTCGTCGACACCAGGTTGCGCCGGTTGCTGCCGTCGAGTTCGGCGCGCTCCAGCTTCGGAGTCTTCGGCTCCCAGTCGGTGTAGAACATGTACCTGTGAAATTAATAATCGTTACCTTTAGTTATAATAATAATAATAATAATAATAATAATGATGATGATGATAATAGCAATAATAATGGTGATGATTATGATGATGATAATAATAACAACAATAATCATGTTATTAATTATTCTCACACTCCAATTATGGAGTTCACCTATTTGGACCTACTTACCGAGATTCACGACAGCCTAAAGCATCTACAATATATCCAACAAAAGGTTCCTCCACCTCCCCCTCCTCCCATTCCCAGCCGTCATCCTCTCCACTTCCCGCCTCTAGATGGGAGGCATCCTCCTCCTGCTGCCCTCTCCTCCCAGTATCATCTCAGAGCCCCCTCCTCCTCCCCCCCCCCCCAGTCCTGTCTCGGTACACGCGGGAGGGGGGGGACACTCTCGCACAGCGATGACTCACCCCTGCGTCGGGTCGAGGGCGATGCCGCGCGGCTCCTGCAGCTGCGTCTCCACGACGATGAAGCAGACGCTGAGCGTGCCGTTGCAGACGAATATCATGTCGCGGTCCTCGTCGACGAAGTACCAGTTACCGGAGATCCAGTCCAGCGCCATCTGCTCAACACCTGCAGGATGGAGGATGAGTCATGACTCTCGGGGAAGATCACACGCACGCACGCACGTACGCACGCACACGCACATGCACGCACACACACACACGCGCACATATGCGAACGTACGCACGCACACAGACATATGCGAACGCACACCGACATATGCGAACGTACGCACGCACAGACATATGCGAACGCACACAGACAAATGCGAACGCACACCGACATATGCGAACACACAACAGAGCTCAATCGAATGAGATTTATAGCAAGTATGAGTATTTAGTGGAAGTATATAGAAGAACACATAGGAGCAGAAGCAGAAGTAGAAGTGAAAGTAGAGGATAGACGTAGAAGTAAAAGTGCATAGTAGAAATAGAAGCAGAAGCAAAAAAGATGCAGAAACAAAAGTAAAAAATCCAAGTATAAGTAGAATGAGAAGTAGACACGTCAAGTAGGACTGGAAAAAGATGTAGAAGTAAAAGCAGAAATACAAGCAGAAGTAGAAATAGACGTAAAGGCAGAAGTAAACGTAGAACTAGGAATATTTATAGAAAGTGACGACGTGGTCCTTTCCTGGCTTCCTTCTTTCTTACCGTTTAGTGAGAAGGCTGTGTTCATGTTCCACGTGTTTGCTTGATCCTCTAGAGGAGCACACGTAAATATTCCCTTAAACGCATCTTCAACCTGACAACAAACACAACGACATCGCCTCGAATAATTAAAATAGTTTTAGCTGAAATATCGCTAATACAGTGTAGCCCCCGTTATATAACGCGATGGTTGGGGTCCATAAAATGTCATCGCAAAAAAAGCGGGGATCGCACTAAATCGGGGTTATATATACGTGGCTATATAAGAGAAAAAAAGGGGGTCCAACGACTCATCGCGTTATATCCGAATTCGCGTTAAATCAGGGCGCATAAAATCAGGGTTCCACTGTATATCTAAATATTAGTGTCACTAAAATGGTTTACCACTGCAATTCCACATACCCATATCAATGGCTATTAAATAAATGCTCACGGCATATATAAAATAAAATCAGAAATGAATAGATTAATTAATTAAATGCATAATAAATTAATAATAATCGATAAAAATAAATTAAATCGCAATAAAAAATAACGACAAATAATAAATAATAACAATAAAATGCATAGCAAACAAAATAACAACAACAAATACACGACAAAACAACAATCAACAGAACAATCGGCTGCAAAAATCAACCAAAAAAAAAAAAACTAAAAATCTGTCGCTCACCCAGCAGACAGTGCGGTTGCGGTGGTTGAAGTCCATGAAGGCGACCTTGTTGTGAGGAACCTGCTTCTTAAAGCTTGACTTCGTCTCTGTGCCGTTCAGCAGCACCTGCTCGACTAGGTTGACGCTCGTGTAGAGCAGTGTAGCCTGCTCCTGCTCAGGCTCTGTTAGGCGACAGTAATTAAAAACAACCATTTAATAACAAACAAATAAATTGAAAATACTGCATTCATACTTCGTTCATTCGGTTAGGACAGTATTAAGAAACGCTTGACATCATGATACAACGCAGTCAATAACAGTTACACAGTCATAAATTAGCAAAAATAATGCATGTAGCTGATTGTAGCATGTGAAAGATTCAATGATAATGTAAATTGGGTGAATGGGGGGGGGGGTTATAAATATACGACTAGGTTGACGCTTGTGTATAGATCAATGTAGTCTGCTCCTGCTCAGGCTCTGTGGGGACAGTAATTAAAAACAACCATTTTTAATGACAAACAAACCAATTGAAAATACTGCATTCAAACTTCGTTCATTCATTCATAATTCGACTCAATACTGCTCCTGCTCCAGTTCTGTTCAGACGGAAATTAAAAACGATCATTTCTCAAATAAATCGAAAATACTGCATTCAAACTTCGTTCATTCGTTTATTCATACTTCGACTCAAACTGCTCCTGGTTCAGTTCTGTTCACACAGAAATTAAAAACGATCAGTTTTCAAATAAATCGATAATACTGCATTCATACTTCATTCACTCATAATTCATACTTCCGGTTCTATGACGACAGCAATTACGGCCAGATATCACACAGTGCAAGCACGTATGCAAAATTTATAAACTGTATTTTATTACAACGTGTCAAATTGCTCATATATTGTTGATCAAATGTTCATCAAATATTTGCTGTGGTTGTTTTTTTGCTTCTGTAAAAAGCATTGTTTCAATAAGGTTATTGTAAACCTTCAAATCTGTATATATGCGATATATACATATACCTAAGTACTACATATAATCAAGAGGTATTTATCAGCTCTTGATATAATACACGTGTAATATACACGCTCTATTATGCACATATATGCATATTGTTAGTGTATGTAACCGCTCCACTCATACTTTCACTTAATACGTACTGCTCTTGCTCCGGTTTTGTTAGGACAGTAATAAACGCTTGCCGTCAGACAGAGCAGGCACGTATACAATTCGGGTGAATCATTATGACGTTATAAAAATAAGGGGTTAATATTATTATCTTGATATTGTGCACATACAGACTTTTAGTGCACGTAACTATTCCATTCACACTACCACTATATTCAAATCATAGCATCTATTCATAATAGCTCAATAATGCTGCTACCAGACAATCGTTATAAAAAAAAAACTAAATCCGCTGCTGCCACAGTCAACTTAAGTTCACAGCAAGGTACTAGCAAATTCCGTATCTATACCACCGTAGTACGTTCTTCGGTCTACGTGTAACCCATAGTAAATTCTTTGGTCTAAGAAACGGCTAAGTAATGTATATACGTTTTTTCATGTAAACGAACCGCTCAAGAAAAAGCGCCAGTAAAATTAACACATTTCATATAATGTGGCGTGAAGTGGCTATATATATATATATATATATAACATTTTCAATCGGTGGGTGAAATATAACTTCGAAGGATGATGTCTTAATTGTCTCGAACCTGACAACGCTTAATTAGTGGGGGATCCTTGCTCTGGAACATACTAATCACTATAAACTCTTTTATACAGTCACAGATTAACTACTATAAACCCCTCTATATTGGCACGGGCTATAACCACCATTAACCAGTTTATACGGCCATAGATTAACCATTGTAACTCCTTCAAAACTCCGGCCTTTTCGGCCCATTGACCGCCGCTGCCGCAAATCACTGTGACTGCATGCAGCATGGAGTAGGGAACGTGCCCGCCGATGGTTTTATGCTCTGCTACCCACACGACTGCCTCGTTTACGCCCAACTCACTCTATATACATGACGGTTATACTGCTATATAAACTTTAACTAAGTGAAAATACAAGTTAAACGATAAGTAAATCTACAACTACAAGTACAACTTTAACTCAATTACAACTACACTAAAAAAAACTACAACTACAGCTTGAATTACAATTGCAACTACAACTACAGCCATAAATACCGTTTAAACTCTACCTCCAACTACAACTACAAGTATAATTACAGCTTAAAGTCTAGTTACAAATACAGCTACAGCTATAGATTGAACTACAACTACAACTACAACTACAACTACAACTACAACTATATAACTACAACAACGAACTACAACTACAACTACAACTACAACTACAACTACAACTACAACTATATAACTACCACAACGAACTACTGCATTGCTACGCATGTCAGTCATCCGCATCTATAAATATACGCACATTTTCACGGCCGTAACAACGATAGCAAGAACATGGAGAGAGGGGGAGCGAGAGCGAGAGAGAGAGGGGGAGCGAGAGAGAGAGAGAGGGGGAGCGAGAGCGAGAGAGAGAGG
>NW_014579839.1:30574-36380 GCF_000485595.1 Priapulus caudatus
TATAGAGCGGAATGAAAATATGATAAAGGTCAAGGTCAAGGTCAAATAAAGGTTGCAGTGACCTGGTTTCGGTACGCGACACACCTTCTCCCCAAGATGTGTAAGTATACGAAGTTTGGTCACGCTAGGTCAAATTGGGGCCGAGCTATAGAGCGGAAGGAAAATATGATAAAGGTCAAGGTCAAGGTCAAATAAAGGTTGCAGTGCCCTGGTTTCGGTACGCGACACACCTTCTCCCCAAGATGTGTAAGTATACGAAGTTTGGTCACGCTAGGTCAAATTGGGGCCGAGCTATAGAGCGGAAGGAAAATATGATAAAGGTCAAGGTCAAGGTCAAATAAAGGTTGCAGTGACCTGGTTTCGGTACGCGACACACCTTCTCCCCAAGATGTGTAAGTATACCAAGTTTGGTCGCGCTAGGTCAATTAGGGGCCGAGTTATAGAGTGGAAGGAAAATATGATCGTCAAGGTAAAGGTTAAATAAAGGTCGCAGTGACCTGGTTTTGGTACTCTGCACACCTTCTCCGCAAGATGTGTAAGTATACCAAGTTTGGTCACGCCAGGTCAATTAGGGGTCGAGTTATAGAGCGGAAGGAAAATTCTCTGCGACGGACCGAGCGGCGGCGGCGGCGGCTGGGGAGACATTAAACCATAGTATCCCCGCCGACTTCGTCGCGGGGGATACAGTTATCGAGTTACCTCCTGGATGCATGCGAAAGCACTCAGCCAAACCTACGAGGCGGTTTTCACATCGCTGTACGTCATTCTAAACAACAGGGAAACCCAATTTGGCCAATATGCGTGCAAAAGTAATTACTTTGCTCCGTGAATGCGCCTTTTACTGTCGTTAGAAGAAGAAGACTCTGTGAGTGAATAAGCGAGTAACGGACACGCGTTCCTATGTCAATCGACATTAAATATGCGTAAGCGAGACCAAATCACAAACTACATCTCTTCAGTCATTCATCTCACTCAACGTAAGTAAGGTTTGCTCCCATCCTTGCGTTTGCCACTAGAGGGCTACTCTTTACACAACCATGAAAGCCACAGTTTGTTTAGTTAAGGTTAGAGTAAAAAAAAATTGGTCACCAATTTTTTTATTGATTTTTCTTTGCCGGTTTTTACAGGTCTTATAATGTTTTTTTTTCATAACTTTCTTACAATAATTATAATATAGGCCTTGGACATTAGTTTATAGTTCTTTCTTTGAAGGAAAGGCCAGACACTACCCTACAGTGAATACAGTTATGCATGTCTGTAAGCAATACATATATAGTAGAAAAAGATGACAGCGCTTGTGATATTCTTCGATATATATATATATATATTGCCGACACTTGTTTACATCTAATTTTACGAAACGTTTTGTCAACAGAGTGGTTTCACCACTTAGTTCTTTGCAAAAGGTTTTCTTTCCTATAGTCACTCGGGCAATGATACTAAAACAGTTATTCGCCTCAGGCTTTGTGAATCTTGTTGAATAATCCCCTCGATTATTCAACAAGATTCACCTCGCCTTCGGCGAATAACTGTTAAGTAATGCACCGCCAAATCGGTAATATTCGTATTGATTTCGGGAAATTCCACGAAGTAAAAGAGCGAGCGATGCTGAGGGCATTTCACGCACCGCGCGCAGGAATCTATTCTCAGATATATAGAAGCAACAAAGCACAGCAGCAGCTAGCACAGCTAAAGGAAACTGTCACCGGATGCCATATAGAAACGAATCTCATTAAGTGAATGGAAATTTGGATACGTGAAACTTACAATGATTGACTGACGAGACGTAAAATGTGGAGAATAAAATGTGGAGAATAAAATGTGGAAGGATGTTTTTCGGTTAGAGTCACGATTAATTTATTAATGGAGAGCAGCAGCGTTATTAATAGGTAGGAAATAGGTGAGAGAGACAACTAATAAAGTCTATACACACAGTGACTCAGGCAGGTAAACAGGCAGACAGACAGGTAGGTAGGCAGACAGGAAGGAAGGCAGGCAGGCAGGTAGGCAGGCAGGCAGGTAGGCAGGCAGGACAGGAAGGAAGGCAGGCAGGTAAGCCTCAGGGCAGGCAGGTAGGCAGACAGGAAGGAAGGCAGGCAGGCAGTGTAGGCAGACAGGAAGGAAGGCAGGCAGGTAGGCAGACAGGAAGGAAGGCAGGCAGGTAGGCAGGCAAGCAGGTAGGCAGACAGGAAGGAAGGCAGGCAGGCAGGTAGGCAGAACAGGAAGAAAGCAGGCAGGTAGGCAGGCAGGCAGGTAGGCAGGCAGGCAGGTAGGCAGACAGGAAGGAAGGCAGGCAGGTAGGCAGGCAAGCAGGTAGGCAGGCAGGAAGGAAGCAGAGTAGGTAGCAGGCAGGCAGGTAGGCAGGCAAGCAGGTAGGCAGACAGGCCAGGAAGGCAGGCAGGCAGGTGGGTCTAATTAACAAATGTGTGTCCCAGCGTACTGTTGATGTTGTTGTTGGTGTTGTTGTTGATGTTGTTGTTGACATTGATGTTGATGTTGATGTTGATGCATGTTGTTGTTGTTGTTGATGATGTTGATGTTTTTTTAAATGCATGTTGATGATATTGATGGTGTTGTTGTTGATGTTTTTGTAGATGCATGTTTTGTAGATGGCATGTTGATGGATATTAATGTGTTGTTGTTGTGGTTGTTGTTGATGTTGATGCGTGTTGACGATGTTGTCGTTCACGCATGATGTTGTTGTTGTTGATGATGTTGTCGTTGTTGTTGTGGACGTACCATTGATGGCGATGCAGTTGACTCCGTCCTCGCTCAGCCTGTAACCCGAGATGCAGGAGCAGGTGAACGATCCATCCGTGTTCACACATCCCTGGTCGCAGCTGTCGTCATACTCACACTCATTCGTGTCTGCGAAGGGAAAAACACGGTAACGTAACAGCCCAATTGGACACGTATAAACCAGCGACCTCTATGGATCGTATTCACACTCATAACACACACATAACACTCGTTTGTGTCTTGCAAGAAAACGCAGAAGGCAATGTAACGTGTGAAGTCGGACATGGATTAGCGGGCGACCACCACTGGAAGGATATTAGATCTTACTCATATTTGTTCGTGTCTGCAGAGGCAAGGTAACGTGATGCAGTTGGTTTTGGATTAGCTGGCAACGATTGCAACGATATTCGATCGTATTAGTGTATTGTCATTCATAGCCATACTCGGTCGTGTCTGCAGAGTCAACGCCGAAGGCAACGTAACATGCGCAGTCAGGATTGCGTGTACAGCTCCATTGTTTAAAAAGTATTGCCCAGTTCATTGTCTAGCCTATTGCCTAGTTTATTCAGTGCTCGAAATGAAGAAAAAAAATGTGGTTGTCCTGCGGACAACCCAGGCATCAAATCCAGTGGTCCGCAACATTTTCTGGTTGTCCAAAAAAAATCCCCAAATCTCCTAATTTTCAATCACATAATAATATCGTCAGAAAACACCCGGCAAAAACAGTGGTGTAGCCAGGATTTTTTAACAAAGGGAGGCCAAAAACAGCGGAACTGCGGCAAAATAGTGGATGACTTAATATTTTACTGCTCCTCGCCCCCTTCTCCACACCCTACGGCTGCCTCTACCTTCTCTGGCAATCTTTGTTGTGGTGCCATGCGAAAAGGCGACATTTTTGTTCATTGTTCTCTGCTCCCAAGATATGTAATTGTTCAGTGCGGATCTAGGATTTCCAAGGAGGGGGGGTTAAAAACGAGTCGGGGGGGGTAGATGGGAATCCTCCCCCAGAAAATTTTGAAAATGTAGATCGGCAGGAGATGGTATTTGCGGCACTTTTGAGTAGCATGTACAGCCTTAATTCTGACCACGACAATTCTCTTTTTTTAACGTTTCGGATCACATGAATCCCACTGTTGTTTGTTTTGCATGGGCAAAGCCATTGCAAATTCAAAAATAATAATGGAATAAAAATACCAAAAATGTAAGGGTGAACTTGCTGGTTTGCTGGTTCGCAAATCGAGTTCACCTCTCATAAATCAGAAAACCTGACATATACCAGTGTTGGAAATAGCACCTGGTATGCGTCGCTTTCCCACACATAGATTTAATGGCGGGCGCGCCAGGCTATAAGTACTCTTGAGAACCACTGGGCAAAACATAAATAAAGTGGCGTTTTTACGTCACATTTTTTACTTGGTTGTCCACCGGACAAATGTCTCAAACTGGTTAGGTTGTCCCGGCGCAAATTGTGGTTTGTCTCGGACAACCGGACACGCTTATTTCGAGCATCTGTTATTGTCTAGCCTATTGTTCAGTGTATTGCCTACCGTTTTATAGCCTATTGTTCAGTGTATGATATACATATTTGTCTCCTCATCCCTCCCCCTCCTCCCCCGTTCCTTTCTCCCTTCGACCCTCCACGTTTCACTCCCGCCTTCCCTCTCGCACGTACTTCCACTCCAACTAGTCCGCCATCGCCCCATCCCTCCCCCTTGCCACATGCCTTCCCTCCACCACGACCCCTTTCTCTCTCATACCTCTCCTTGCCCTCTGCTCTTCTCCCCTATCCCTTCCTCCGTCCCCCTCGGCCACGTGACCTGNTCTCCGTACCTCCCTTGCCTCTCCCCTTCCTCCCTATCCCTCCTCCTCCCCCTCGCCACGTACCTACGCACTGAAACACGTCCATCTCGTCCGGCTGGTTTCCCGGCCGGCACACGCAGGTGGCGCCACCGCCCACCGTCGGCTTGCATCCGATCTTGCATTGCGTGTTGTTGCATACTTCGTCCTTGAGATCTGCGGGCGAAAACAAAAGTCGAGATTGAGAAAGCGCGGCTAGAGAAGTGTCGTTGCTGATGCAGGCCCACGGCCGGTCGCCGTGAGAAGGAAATTGAAGAGGCTGCTAGTGCTACCCTTGGGGTTAGACAATGCGGTGCCAGAGAGTAGAGGCTCGAATGAAGCTTGCCTGTCACAGAAGAGAGAACAAGCCTGCAAGAAACAGGCAGGGGTGGAGGAACAGGGGGGGGGGGACGAGGTAGGGGTGGAGGAACAGGGCAGGGGTGGAGGAACAGGGCAGGGGTGGAGGGACAGACAGGGGTGGAGGAACAGGGCAGGGGTGGAGGGACAGACAGGGGTGGAGGAACAGGGCAGGGGTGGAGGGACAGAGGGATGGAGGAACAGTGCAGGGGTGGAGAGACAGACAGGAGTGGAGGAACAGGGCAGGGGTGGAGGGACAGATAGGGGTAGAGAAATCTCATCTTTGCCCCTCAGCGGCAGATAGGCACAATTTAAAGAAGATGATAACTAAACGACCACCGCTTTTCAGACTAGAATTAGCCCTTAGCAACAGAGGTTCCAATACTCGAATACAAGTTTTTGTTGTATTCACGACGATGATTTTCATAGTCCAATGTTCATCATCATTCAGTGTTAGATAATCGCGCTGGTTGGATATAACCTACAACATATAACTCATCATAAATTGGACATCATCCACGAACGTTTTTTATCTGTTTCCGGACCAATGGTCATCACCATTAGTGTTCAACAAATAGCCGCAAAAAAACAGAAGCCTGCCACGTTGAAAAACGACACTGAATGACGAAACGAAATCCCCGGAATATGGGAATTACGGGTAAATCCCGCGGAATACGGGAATTACGGGTAAATCCCCCGGAATTACGGGTAAATCCCCCGGAATACAGAAATTTCGGGTAAAAGCGGCGAATGGCTGGAAATCAATTTACTCGCGCCTTGTTTTCTCGCGTCTTTATTTGTTCGAGGTAAAGCCCTCACGCTCGTTACTGCGTACAGCAGCAATCCTGCCATTGATCTTAGGAAAGAGAGTGAA
>NW_014579839.1:36794-38113 GCF_000485595.1 Priapulus caudatus
GAAGCTGCTAATGGTGATAAATTACCTGAGATACTATATTTACAGATAGACAAGCACATGCCTATGCACATTAAGAAGAAGATTCGAGCAAAGATACCAGCGCCTTTGATGTTTGAATTCGCACCATCCGCCGGCTGCCTTGAGCCTGGTCAACGTTTAAACGTGCAAGTCTGGTTTACACCCCTCGAAGAGGTGAGCTCAATTAAATCTTGTGTGTGTGTGATACCTACTAATATGATAAAGAATGGGTCTATTGATGACGACGGCAATTACTAATACTACTGCTGCTGCTGCTGCTGCTACTACTACTTATAACTAGAAAGGGCACTATATGTATCCCCCGTGATCTAGTATGAATGAAATATCTCTGTAAGGACGTAGAAGGTAGGTAAAGTTAAATAAGTCACAAAGACAAAGGTTTGTTACACAACTCATCTGATTGAGATGTGCAAGTATGTTAAAATTGGTTGCCTTAGGGGTTTTGCTACGCGACACACCTTCTCCCCAAGATGTGTAAGTATATGAAGTTTGCTCGCGCTAGGTCAATTAGGGGCCGAGTTATAGAGCGGAAGGGAAATATGATGAAGGTCAATGTCAAATAAAGGTTGCAGTGACCTAGTTTTGGTACGCGACACACCTTCTCCCCAAGATGTGTAAGTATACCAAGTTTGGTCGCGCTAGGTCAATTAGGGGCCAAGTTAGAGTGGAAGGGAAATATGATCAAGGTCAAGGTCAAGGTAAAATAAAAGCCGCAGTGATGTGGTTTTGGTACGCGACACACATTCTCCCCAAGATGTGTAAGTATACCAAGTTTGGTAGCGCTAGGTAAATTAGGGGCCGAATTATAGAGCGGAAGGGAAATATGATCAAAGTCAAGGTAAAGGTCAAATAAAGGTCGTAGTGACCTGGTTTTGGTACGCGACATACCTTCTCCCCAAGATGTGTAAGTATACCAAATTTGGCAGCGCTAGGTCAATTAGGGGCCGAATTATAGAGCGGAAGGGAAATATGATCAAGGTCAAGGTAAAGGTCAAATAAAGGTCGTAGTGACCTGGTTTTGGTATGCTGCGCACCTTCTCCCCAAGATGTGTAAGTAGACTATGTTTGGTCACGCTAGGTCAATTAGGGGTCGAGTTATAGAGCAGGAGGGAAAGTGTCTGCGGCGGCGGCGGCTGGACAGACATGAAACCATAGTATCCCCGCCGAATTCATCGCAGGGGATACAATAATAATAATAATATATTAACCCGAACATTCAAAATGTCATGAACCACTTCGCTTCTACAGAAATGCTACACAGAGCAGGTGACCTTGGTGCT
>NW_014579839.1:44240-44505 GCF_000485595.1 Priapulus caudatus
TATATATATATATATATATATATATATATATATATATATATATATCATCAGTACCTGTGCATATATATCTACATATTATTATGAGTGTGCGTACCTACATGTGTATGTATGCTACATGTACGTGTGTGTGTAGTGATCGTGTGAAGAGTAGTAGTAGTTATTTATGTGTAAGTCCACACCAGTTACGTGAGTTTGTACTGATATACACGTATACATACATTAATACATACTCGCACTACATATACATAATTGTACAATAGTATGT
>NW_014579840.1:0-8344 GCF_000485595.1 Priapulus caudatus
TATATATATATATATATATATATATAAGTGTAACGAATTTCGGTCTGCTGCAGCGTCACATCTCCGCGTTCTACCCCCTGCAGTCTGTCCAGCGTCCTTGGGTGATGTAGGCTTCGATGTAGGCCGAATCCCCGCATGCTGTGGCAATGTACACGTGCTTAACACGAGCTTGTACTGTGCCGTACTCATGACGCTGAAGCTGACGTGCGTGTCACGTCTGAAGCCGTCGTGCATGTCATGTGTGAAGCTGGCGTGCGTGACTACCTTTTCCTGATGCAGAATTGACGTGTTTGAAGCCGTATATACTGTGCTCTCTAGAGCATCGCCAGTTCAGTTTACCGGCAGGCTGCTAGTGAGTCAGTCAATCAGCCAGTTAGTCAGGGACGGATCAGTCGGCGCGGAGCCGAAAGAAGAGCTGCCGCGAAAAGGAAGCACACAACGCAAGGTACAGCACTGCGACCACCACCGACGACCACTGCACGAAATTGGCCTCTCCCTACGGAGGATCGTCCGGGTAAGGCTTGGCGCTTAGTTGTATCTTGTTTGTTATACTCGGGCCTTACGCTGCGAGGAATATTGCACCGTTTTATGTTTACTCTGGTCTGTTGAACAAGGCGAAATAAAAGCCCCAGGCCTATTCCCGGCGTGAACACTTTCATTTTTGAGTTGTGTTGTTTGTTCTTGTGTGACTCGTACAATCCAGTAGTCAAACAGTGGGAGCATCCCGCGTGACGGGGAAAAACGTTACACTGGTGCCGTGACCAGGATTGCACACTTGGTAGACGGTCTAACCGTCTCCGAGAGTCTACAAAGCAAACGTGCCCGTAGTACAGGATAGCATAAGCACGTAACGTGTCTTCACTGGGTTTCGCTTGTTGGCACAGCCATCAGCTCTACCCACACCTCACGTTTTCGCGCACGGGTAACTCGAGTTGCGTATCATTCCTGGGTTTTGCTTGTTGGCATCGTTGTCAGCTTACCCATACCTTACGTAGGTCGGGGAAGAACGGTGGCCAGTACACCACCCCATAGCCTGGGACAAAGCTAGACTTATGCTTATGGCTACCTGCGCAAAGCAGGTGAGAGGTCGAGGAGCGTGGAAAGCAACTTCGTTGCCCCGTCGTTCGGTGTCACCTGTGGCGGAACGTGATGCCATGCCTTCTGAAGAAGCGGCCGCCGTTCCTTCTCCGGGTGTTGGCACGCCCCCTTCCCGTTGGAAACTGAAACGTCAGCTCCCGAGTCAAACGGGGACTGGACATTGGGTCTATCAACCCAATCACGGAGCGGCAGAATTAAGCCCGGCTCCTCGGCTACCACCGGACCGGACGCCAACAACACCGGAGTGAGCAGCAATCAGCGCACCGGCTCCTCCACGAAGGGAACGCCTGAAGGTACGCACCTACAACGGCCGAGGCAACGTGCCGCTGGAAGCGTTCCTTGGCTAGTTCGACGTCGTCGCTTGCCACAACGATTGGAACCCCAGCGAGAGGGCTGCGCAGTTGGCCGGCGCCCTCGATTACTCAGCGTCGGCAGTATTATTCAAATGCAGCCCCGGGGCCACATGACATCAGGCGAGCGCTACAGGAACGTCTGCAGCCACCGGGGTCGGAGCTGGAGCATCACCTCCGTTTAGACGAGCGGAGGAAGCATCATAGTGAGACGTGGTTGGAATTCGCCAGGGAGCTCACCATGCTCGTCAGCCGGGCCGAAGTAAGCATAAGCCGCTGGGATTGCAGCCGCCGAGCCCGTTGGCATCTCCTCCGTTCCATCACAGACGGAGCCCAGAAAGTGTACATCATGGGAAATAACGACGGCACAGCTGAAGGCGCAGCACGGGCAACGGACCAGTATGAGTCCATCATGCGCTCGGCCAGGCCACCAGTGTCCAGCAGACCAGACGTACGAGTAATAGCCAGTGCCCCGTAGACCCGAGTCTAGTGCCCGGAGACGCCGACGCGAGGGGGACGCTTACCGGTTGCAGTAGGCCCTTAGGCGCTTAGGCCCAAAGACCTCCACAGTCTCACACAGCTGGTGCGGGATTTAATCCGGGAGAAACTCGGGGCTAGACCCCGACCCTCCGGAGTCCCACGGAGACGAGATGAGGAAGCATCCAGAGGCGGTAAGTGTTACCACTGTGGGGCGTGCGACCATTGGGTCCGCGAATGCCTCGAGAAAGGGAGAGGCACGGCCAGGCACCATGGGCCTCCTCCTCAAGATAAACCCCGCGCTCATCCAATCGGTACTGCCAGCAGCCAGGATGTTAGGCAGCGGTCGGGAAACGAGTAGCGACGGGGCCATGCACACCATCGCCGACAACTTTGCAACGCACGTCCCCAGGGATAGCCCTAGCGCGGCCGCAAGCCGCATGGGAGCTTCCCGTAGAGATCGGCGGCCGGGCAGTTGAGTTGATTCTTGACACTGGCGCAGAGTTGTCACTCCTGGATTATGCAACCTTTAAAGAGCTGCCTCCTGACGGCCTCGACCTGCAGAAACCAGCAGCCATAATGGTGGATGCACAGGGGAAGGAGATACCGACAGGGGAAGGCGATGGGGGACTGTGTCTGGACCTCGTCGTTCACGGGAAAGTCTATCCTCATACCTTTACGGTTGTGAGGACGGACCTCCGTGGCGGGATACTGGGCATGGACTTCTTGCGTCAACACGATTGTCAGCTAGACGTCGCGCGGGGGCATTTGACCCTCGACGGCATCCTCTATGTGCTATACGAGCGACCGGGTTTGTTGCCGAATGTGTTACGGGCAAGTTCCCGCACGACGATTTCCCTGGGTCAGGGTGGTGTGGTCCGAAGGGACGTCCTGGATAACTTCTGGCCGGTCGACGAGCTAGCACTAGCGGAACCAATGCAGGGGTTCCAGAGACGCTGTCATAGGCAGGAATCTTACATGGCTCGAACCTTAAGCGATACCAAGGGCCAGGGCGTTCCCCTATGGGTAGCTAACCCTGGCCCGTCTACGATGGTGATACACTCGGGTGAGAAGATAGCGTGGATAGCGCCAATTATTCGGATTGCAGCGCGGACCGGAAATCCGCCACCTCGGACTCGGTGGAGACAGGAATTCTCGAGCACGTCGTGGGCCTCCTAGACGGGGTTGATCCAGCGCTCACGGAGAAACAGCGTCACGCAGTGGAAAGGATCTTGCGTGAGTATGCTAGTCTGTTCACGGCTCCGGGAGAGAGGCTGGGGCACACCAACCTTGTGAGGCATACCATTAACACGTTCAACGCTGCATGGTTAACAATGCACCTACCGCCCTGCACTGGGATTTTCGCGTTTTTACCGCTTAGTCACCTATTACACAAAATGTTTTTGGCAGGTTTAACTAGTTATAAAATTATTTATAATTAGTGGCTAGTATAATATAGATATAAACTAACTCTCAGACATCAAAACAACTTCACAACACACGGCGGTCAAACGCCCTTTGGCGAGGTGAACCAAAAACATTACCTCAGTCCCAAAAACTCCCAAAATAACGTTCCAAACAACAGTACAGCATTGTATAAATTATGTCATCTACGACTGGGGTGTTATAGGCTGACGCTGTTGAATTTCTAAGCGTACAGCCCCTGCCATCTATAGGAGAACATAGTAAACGTGCAAATTTTATTTGCCACGTGCTGACTCGTGGATCCGCGGGGAACGTGTTAACACGGAAAACCATTTTCCGGTAAAGCAAGCTCCGAGGCGGTGTGCCTTAGCAAAGCAGAATGTGATGGAAGCCGAGGTGGGGAAGATGCTGAGGGATGGCATGATTCGTCTGAGCAACAGCCCGTGGGCGGCTCCTGTGGTCTTGTTGACAAAGAAAGATGGTAGCCCACGCTTCTGCATCGACTACCGCCAACTGAAGGCAGTGACAATCAAGGACGCCTACTCACTTCCGAGGATCGATGACACCTTGGGCTCCCTCGCAGGAGCGCAGTGGTTTAGCACTCTCGACCTCACCAGTGGGTATTGGCAGGTGGAAATGGACCCAGAGGATGCTCCGAAGACCGCATTCAGCACTCGTCAAGGACTGTTCCAATTCCGAGTTATGCCGTTTGGCTTGGCCAACAGCCCGGCTACCTTTGAAAGGTTAATGGAGCATGTCCTCAGAGGTCTGCAGTGGACAGAGTGTCTAGTGTACCTGGATGATATTATCATTTTCGGAACAGACGTTCGACCAGGCTCTAGAAACACCTCGACCACGTCTTCAACCGCTTGGCAGGAGCAGGCTTAAAGCTCAAGCCTTCCAAGTGCGCCCTCTTCCAGAAGAGTGCCTCGTACCTCGGGCATATAGTCTCCGGCAGAGGAGTCAGTTGTGACCCTGAGAAGATACGAGCAGTACAGGATTGGCAGGCTCCACTCAACGTGGGGGATGTACGCAGCTTCCTGGGATTCGCTAATTATTATCGGCGATTCATCCCAGACTTTGCTACATCAGCCGCTCCCCTTACTGAACTCACAAAGAAGAGCAACGTCTTCCGGTGGTCAGAGGGATGTCAGGCTTCTTTTCAGACATTGAAGGAACAGCTCACGTCTTCCCCCGTGTTGGCATACCCCACCATGAAAGGTGCGTTTATCTTGGACACAGACGCTAGTGCTTCAGCAATGGGCGCAGTCCTCTCTCAGGTCCAAGATGACGACGAGAGAGTGATAGTCTATGGAAGCAAGGTCTTCAACACCGCACAACGACGGTATTGTACTACCAATCGTGAGTTGTTAGCGGTCGTCACGTTCGTAAAGCAGTTTAAGCACTATCTGATTGGGAGGCCTTTCAAAGTGCGCACTGATCATGCCTCCCTCACCTGGCTCTTGAATTTCAAGGAACCAGAAGGAATGGTAGCACGCTGGATTGCTTTACTGGGAACGTATGACATGAAGATCGAACATCGGCCAGGGAGACTTCACGCTAATGCGGATGCACTGTCCCACTTGACAGGCGGCCGATCCTGTAAGCGTGCAGACTGCCCCGGATGCTCCATAACTGGACAGAAATGGCCGGCTATCCGGGTAGTGCGGAAGGCTAGGGAACGGGTGCCCCGAGCCCTCGTTCGACCACGGGTGCAGCAACGAGCCCGAGGCCCTGCCGATGAAACTTAAGCGAGTGCCGCAATGGCAAGAGGAAGATCCAACCATCCGGCGGATCTGCCAGCTGAAGCAGTAGTACGTCGACCAAACCCCGTACTCTGTGCTGGCCGATGAGTCTTGGGACGGAAAGAGGTACTGGGAGCGGTGGGACTGGCTAAGAGTACGCTGAGGTTTGCTCTACCAGACGTGGACCCCGAGGTATGCTCCCGAAAACATCAGATTCTTGCTCATAGCCCCGCCGCGCCTCCGGGAGGAGCTCTTAGAGCTCCTGCACGACGGGAGGATGTCGGGACACTTCGGAAATCGTAGAACTCTAGCTCGAGTCTTGCAACACTTTACGTGGCCGGGAGCTCGTCGGGATGTTGAGCGATGGTGCCGAAGGTTCGATATCTGCGCTAGACGTAAGGGTGCGCGCAGGAAGCAAGTGGGATTACAGCAGCAGCCCATCAGCACTCCATGGGAGAGGATGGCCATCGACTTTGTCGAGCCACTGCTCTCTACCAAAAGCGGGAATAAGTATGGGCACCAGACTCCTCCACTCTTACATCTCTGTCTCTCCTCCCGTATCTCTCATCTTCCTTCTATATATTACCCCCAAACCCCCTATATCTAGAGCGCACATGTTACCCGTTCTCCCAGACAGCGTCCTACCTCCATTTTACAATGACCCTAGCAACGCCCGATCTAAAACACGTTTACCAGTCTCCCTATAACATCAATCCAGAGAGACATGATACAAGATTGCGTGGCAGAGCTTTGCTGTTGATCCTAAGCGCTGCACGCGGATGAGACGCGCAGTTCCGCGGGATATGCGCACGCGACAGCGGGGATGTTCAAGTACGAAGCGCTGTCCGCAGTGGAGACGTGCGCCAAATTCGAGGCCCGGCGCACGTCTCCACAGCGGTCAGCGGATGGTCTGTAGTTTTAGAAGATAACAATGAAGTCTTTGTTTCAAATAACAACTATTGGCGGCTAAATAAGAGCAATATACAGACCTTTGCATTTCTTGACTAGCCAGTCAAAGGGCTTGTTAGGGGTCCATTATACAGAGCTTCCAATTGAAATGGCCCATGAAATTTGTCAAGTGGAATTGTGTTTTTCGGAACCCCAAAGAAAATGTCTCCCTCTAACATGCACCCATTCCCTGATCAATCACGCGTTCAGACGTAAACAATAACAGAGATGAAATTGTGTTGAGTTTATGGCTCTTGACGCACGTGCATTGACGTATAAGACTGATGAAAGCACAGGCACTTGGAACGTCTCAATAAAAATAAATCTTCACACAATTTTTCACAATGATTGACCGCTTGTGTGCAAAATAGGTAAACGTATGTGAAACATATACGGTTAATCAGTACTTACTGTGACATATCCGTGACTAACTGACACCCCTAATTTGGTCAAATGTTCCATGCACCTTAAGAAATGCTGAGAAATTACGAGGTTATCATCGCAGAACTTCCGACACCACCCATGCTGATGTCACAAAGCTATATGTAAACAAACACGCGTGTTGCGAGGTGCATGCCTCCAATATCCATTTCGAGGCCCGCTAAGCCAAGCATAAAGCACGCGGGCAAGACGTCACACACACAGCTACGTTCATTGGCTAAAACAATCGAGTAGCGCGGATAGGGATTTTCGGAGTTATTTAATTTTAAGAAAAACTTCAACGTTCAATGAATGACGCACTCGTTTACTTCCGAAAGGGGGTAAAAATGCCAAATTCTTCCAATTCGGCGCGAAATGCATCGACCGGGCCTTTCATTATTTACGAAAAGCAAACAGTCTCGCCAAACACCTACACGCAGTAACGGGTAACGTCGTTGACGCCCCATTCATGCCCATCAACGAAGAAGGCGGGGCTTATTCTGATTACGGAAATGCGAAAATGCATCAGAAGGACGTAGCGCAGTGCACTAAACAGCGTGTTATTTTCGTATTTGTGCCAACTCTATCGTAGGAAACCGTTCTAGCCTAGCAGAACGCCCTAGTTCCTGAGATCGGCGATTTGGTGCTCTAATAGTATTATACCTAAAAGTTATAATAGAGAGGTGCGGCGTAGACTGTGATTGGAAGACACAAAGTGTCAATCCTCGGCGCGCCTCGGCATCATGGCCACATCACGTCCAGAGGAGAGACCGGATACTAGAGAGGCGATGCGCAAAGGAGGCGTTGATCCTAACCGCCAAGCGCGGATGTTGCGCGTAGTTTCGCGGCAAGGCGCACGCGACCGCGGGAACGTGCTACGAAAGTATGAGGCGCTGGGAGCTATGCATCCGTGCGCCAAATCCATAGGCCGGCGCACGGATGCATAGCTCCCAGCAAACAGTCTTGATTTTTGTGGTCATTTAACCTCTAAAGGACAAACGGCAACTTACTGAATAAAGTTATTTAGCGCTAAAACTTACCACGTCATTTTCAAAATGTCTCTCCGCACACACCGGCCCCTGGTCATCTGCGCATGCGCGAGCATTTCCGTGTGCTGCTGCCCTCTACCGTCTTTTAAAGAAACCCTGCACGATAAATTTGTGTAGACTAGTGGCGCCATCTATCGCTGGGCATATGTGCTAGATCGACTCATGTGGGGCGCGTTGCTACGGGCCATAGCCGTGCGTCATATGATCAGTGACCGGCGCAGGACACACGGGGGAGTAAGACGAGATGTAGGGGGCGAGTCAACCCAGGGCGCTCGTTATATACGTGCACTGCCGTCGCCTTGCCAGGCTTGCAGTGAATCTCGTGTGGAAACCTGTATGTGAATCCTGTAGAATGGCTTCGATTCGTAGACTATGTTTCAAACCGGTCGTACATGGTAAGAACACACGTGGGCACGTGGGGCACGTTGCTACGGGCCATAGCCATAGTACGGCGTGGCCGAGTTTAGAGTACGGGTAAGGAATAATCACACGGAATTTCCCCAGCAACAGAGCTGGCCTATGCTAGAAGCGCGTGCGCGCGGTGATTGGCAGTTGCCATGGGCGTGTCTCGACGGAAAACGTTTAAACTCCACTTTTCATGGCTATAGGACGTGCGCCCATTAGCCAAAATACTTTCTGGCTCATTTGCAGCAAATCTCGAGCTACGTGGGTAGTCAAAACCGTCGTGCTATGAACAGAACTCTGGCTGGAGAATTTCCTGACCGTTTTCCCTATACCCTAAAGTGCATCGAGAAAGGGTTCAGGATAGTGCAGGTTATTTGTATTGGCGGCCGCTACGCGAAGCATGCATATGCTCCATGCATGCATGCAT
>NW_014579840.1:8440-17646 GCF_000485595.1 Priapulus caudatus
TTTGGGTGGGGTCTTAGGGTTTGGGGTGCGGCATATGTCCTAGACTCATGTGGGGCACGTTGCTACGGGCCATAGCTGAGGCCGGGTTTACAGTACGGGTAAGGAATAATCACAAGAAAGTTCCCCAGCAACAGAGCACGTGTCGGTTATTGGCAGTTGCCGTGGGCGTGTCTCGACGGAAAACGTTTAAACTCCGTTTTTCGTCTCTATAGGACGCGCGCACATTACCCAAAAAACAAACTGGCTCATTTGCAGCATATCTCGAGCTACGTGGGTAGTCAAAACCGTCGTGCTATGAACAGAACTCTGGCTTTTGGATTTCGTGGCCGTTTTCGGCTATACCCGAAGGGACGCGGCCAAAGTGTTGTTGATAGTGCATCGTTCACCACAGCGCAGCGTGCAGCGTGCATGTAATTTAAGGCCAATAATAAACCACAACTTGAGAACATGGATAAAAAGCAAAAAGTGTGTCATTATTTCACTCACCAAGTAAACGATGTTAAAGATGGTTAGAGTATTCTTTACGCATTGTGACAATTGCTCGTGGTCAACGGGGTCGTCAAGCCCAGTTTCCATTTTAACTGGTTGCCTCAAACGTTATCTATAAAAAGATTAAACATAGATATACCCAGCAAACATGTACTGTACGTATTGGGGCGATACTGGCGTCGTTCCGATTCTGGCTGATACTGGTAACAGTTCAGCTGTACGCCCGTTACCGGCCCAGATAACTGGCCCCGCATCGAGCCACTTTCATGGCGCGACATCAGGCCAGTACAGCTGAAACGTTACTGGTACTGGCCCGGTGCCGAAAAAACGAACTGGCCCACTAATGGGCCATATAATCTGGCCCGGTATTGGGCCAGTTCATTGGCAGTGCTTCCATAGTCGACGCTGATACGTGCTATCTAGGATAATCATAATAATTATATTTGAAATAATTATACCGTTAGCATGAAAGACGAACTCTTGCATTATTATTGCTAGTAATATTTGTATACTTCGTATAGTAACACATGAATGTGCCATTATTACTGTGCCAGTCCAGTGTGTGGAAAAGGGCTAATTAGTGGTAATAAGAATTTTTTTTATAAAACAATGTCTTAAGTTATATGTTTTATTGAACGGTGGTTATTATACATATGTATAGTAGTGTTCGATGAAAAATAACAAAAAACAAGTGTGCTTAAACCAGGTCTGCGATGTTTTTAATGAACATTTCTCTAAGGTAGCCAATTATATTGGCCGAGATCTAACGGATCATGAGGTAAATGATCACCCTGGTGTTAATAACATTAAGAACTTTGACCAAAAAAACATTTTGTTTTTAAACCGGTCTCATCAAAACAGGTTGATAAATATTTACAGTCGATTGGCAATAACAAAACCACGGGTTTAGATAATATTTCTGTCAAAATTTAAAAAATTATCAGACCTTCCATGTTAGAAATTCTAAAAATTGATGTAAATAGGATGTTCACCGAAAGAAAATTCCCGAGTACTATAAAAGCAGCCCGGGTCACCCCAATCTTTAAAAAAGATGACCCGCTTCACAAGAAGAACTATCGCCCCGTAGGTGTCCTATCAATTCAGTCAAAGGTCTTTGAGAGGTCCATCGTGGACCAGCTGGATGGCCACTTTCAGCACCTCTTCCATCCATACCTCTCTGCCTACAGAAAAGGCTACAGTTGCCAGTCTGTACTTTAAGCCCTGACGGAGGAATGGAGGAAGGCACTTGAGGGTGGCCATTTTGTTGGTGCCATACTAATGGACCTTTTGAAGGCCTTCGACTGCCTCCCCCATAATTTACTGTTGCGGAACCTGGGAGCTTATAATGTATCAGAAGAAGCTGTTAACTTGTTAGACAGTTATCTTTCTGACAGAAAGCAATGCGTTAGAGTCGGAAATACCCAAAGTATGTTCTTTCCATTGACAAAAGGCGTTCCGCAGGGTTCAATTGCAGAACCCATACTTTTTAACATCTTTATCAATAATATTTTTTACTGTATCAAAAATTCTACACTTGTAAATTATGCTGATGCTAAATTAACACAATCACATATGCAAACATGTCACGAAACAGACTCTGGAGACTAAGGGTAGTTTTCTTGTTGACTGGTTTACAGAAAACCAAATGGAAGCAAACTCAGGGAAGTTCCAATTGGTCTTGCAGTAGGCAAAAAAAAACCACAACAAGAATCCTACTTTTAGGATCCAGGTTACTGATATCGAATGCACCGATGACGTTAAATTGATAGGTGTAACTTTTGACTTTCTACTGAGTTTTGATACTCACATTTCAAACTTATGTAAGAAAGTAGCCAGACAAATAAATGTGCTTAGACGTATAGGCAGATATATGCCAATAAGTTGCAGAAAGGTAATATACACATCCTTCATTCGATCAAATTTCAACTTCTGCCCAATCATTTAATGGCACTTCTGTAGTAAAGCCAACAACAAAAGGTTAGAGAAACTAAATTATCGTGCTCTACGATATGTGTATCACGACTATGAAAGCAACTACGAGGCACTTCTCTCTAAAGACCAGTCTGTCTCATTGAACCTCATGAGGCAGCGACAAATTGCTGAAGTGGTCTATAAATTTTTAAATAAACAAAGCCCTTCATACCTGTTTGATTTATTCTCAAACAGGGAAACTGATCACGACTTGCGTGGCGGCAGCTTAAAACTCCAGAACTGCCGCACAGTAGCATACGGGAAAAAGTCTACGTTACCATGGTGCTAGTCTCTGGAATCAGCTTCCACTCTGTTTGAGAGACGCTACCGATTTAATTTCTTTTAACAAAATGATAAATACATTGATGAGCAAGAAATGCATGTGTGCAATGTGTAGGTTCAGGTGATGTGCAATTATATTCAACAGCAACATGAATTGTAATTGCAATTGCATTTTCATTGATCATATACATTGCCCACAGCCCAAACAGTACCATGTCGTTACTTTATATTTTATCATACCCATACCTGTATCTTAAACTTGTATATTTTTAATGAAATGATATGTTGTTATAACTGTTTTCATACATTTGTTAGATATCGGTTAAAGAGCTTTCCAGCTCATGTTTACTGTTTTAAATGTACCAATAAAAATAAAGATTATCTACTACATCTACTACTATTATAAGCTATTCTGTTATTTCAATTGAATAAAATTTGTATTTGCACAGAAACAAGGAAGTTTTGGGAAGTGTCACTGTTAGTACTAACGAAAACCTGTGCTTGTAGTATATACACGGTCGATCACATGATAATTTAGCTCCAAGAAACGGTCTTTGCTAGGGTTAGAAGACCGTATATTGACGTTAGTCACACAGCCTAGTCTGGCTAATGATAATTATGATACTACTACTCAGGCTACTGACTGGCTAGATACAGTACTATAGCCCGCCTGGCTGGCACACAATATACATTGTCATTGTGAATTTGTGTAGTAGATTTCTATAGTGGTTGTATATGTTAATGTGTATAGGCAGACGTATGTACTGATTACTGTATAATATGCTGTCTATTACCAGATTACGTATCTAATCTCGTCTATGTAGGCCTCCGCCTAATCACCCCCTAGAATGGACAGAACTGACTCAACTGACAGAACAGAACAAACTGACACTCCTGAACTGACAGTATTGACCCAGCTGGCATTTCAACGTTGTTTCAACGTTGAATCAACGTTGAACCTCAACGCTGAATCAAGGTTAAATTACCTGTCGGATTTGAAAATATAATCAACGTTGATATACCACCGTTGATTCAACGTTGAGATATCAACGTTGGTTTATCGTTGAAATACCGACGTTGATTCAACGTTGAATTACCTGTCGGATTTGAAAATATGATCAACGTTGATATAGCAACGTTGATTCAACGTTGAAATACCGAACTTGACTATATTGATATATTGATTGATTGATTGGCGCGTGTATTTTTAACGTACCACTAATGCGTAAACTTCCTACACTACGCATGTGCTGCAGCCACACACAAGTACAAACAGTTACCCTTGTCCCAAACCCTAGACCTAACCCAACCCTAACCCTAACACTAACTGTAAACCGACTCGATTATCTTATATACTCTGTTATAGTACCAAATACCGTCTATGGTGTGGTGGCGATTTTAGGCATTAATTAGTGGTACGGTAAAAAAAACACGCAGGCGGGGCTGGGCTATGGGGTTTGTAGGGAGGGGAGGTAGAAACAAATCCCCCGGCAAATGTGAAATGTATGACGAATAGAATTATCTTGAGTAGATACCACAACTTCTTAATAAAGAAAATAAGAAGTTATTTCAACGTTTACTTAGCAACTCTTTTTTTAACTGTTAACTAAATGTTGTTATCAAAACGTTGATTCAACGTACAACACTCAACGCATATTCAACGTTGAAATTTCAACGTTGTTTCAACGTTGACTTAGCAACTCTTTTTCAACTTTTGACTAAATGTTGTTATCACAACGTTATATAGGAGAGAGGGAGGAAGAGAGAGTAGTCATGCCATCCACACACGCACTCACTCACGCACACTTGCACGTACGCGCACATACAGGCACACACTCACGCACACCCGAACGCATGTCGGCACGCATGCACGCACGCACGCACATACAAACTCAAATACTCCCACACACACGCGCGCACACACTCACACGTACACTTGCACGTACGCGCACATACAGGCACACACTCACGCACGCCCGAACGCATGTCGGCACGCATGCACGCACGCGCACACATACAAACTCAAATCCCCGTCCCACACACACACACGCGCGTGCAACATGCCGCACGCATGCACACACGCACACGCGGATACACGCACGCGTCTGAGTAGTTTGTATAAATTTTAAGTTATTGGTCCCCTGCCCTGACTCTGACTCAGTTTCACTCGTGGTCACATACTGATTATATATTACTTGTATTTTGCTCAGGACTATTTTTATTATCAGAATGTATGCTGTGGTCGTATTCGTTGCGTCAAATGAGATTGAATTAGTGGCCTCAAATTGGCTGACGAATCACACTGCATACTGGCCACCGTTTGCATCGTCTTTGAAAATACACAAGGCGATTCGCGATAGGATAGAGCCAAACCAAACTTGGAAACTGGACACTTAGAGACCTTACCATATAAGGCTCTTATGTACATATCGTAAGTATATGTATGGTATATAAACTTTTTTTTGCATATGTAGTGCGTATAAATAGCACATTTTGAAATTTTGGCCTTGCTGCTACAGGGTGCGAAATTAACGGGAGTCCGGAGTCAAATACTCCCTGATTTACTGTCGGACTCCCTGATTTGACATATGCAGGAGTTCGTGTGACTCCCTGAAAAATTCCGTCATACTAACTATTCTAAGTATTTTTTCAGCTAATGTCCAAAGAAAATTTGGCAGACATGCAACTGCATGAATCTTAAAAATAAGCACATGCGTTATTGTTAATATCTTTAATTTTAAACCTCAGACTGCGGACTCCCTCATTTTGCTGCAGACTCCCTCTTTTTGAGGGCATGGAGTACGTTGGACTCCCTTGTTCAAAAGTCAATTTCTACCCCTGTAATTATGTTTATCATACGGACTAGTTAGCATGATGTATGCATGAGCGCATGATCAGAACACACCGTTAGCATAAAAACTCTTGCATTATTATTGCTAGGAATATTTGTATACTTAGTATAGTAACACATGAATGTGCCATTACTGTGCCAGTCCAGTGTGTGGAAAGGGGCTAAGTGGTAGTAAGAATTTTTTATAAAACAATGTCTTAAGTTATATGTTTTATTGAACGGTGGTTATTAAACAACCCTCATTCCTCATTCCTCATTAGATACATTAATATCATATTACATAATCAGGTACATGATGATCTACATAATTCATCTCCCTTGTACACTTTGTATTATTGTACTCTTTCGGTACTCCCTCTCTCATAGGGGTGAGATAGAAGGCCCAAATGTAGAGGATGTGATACTAGGAGAATGAACCATAGATCAGGTACATGATTAGGTACATAATTAGGTACATGATGGCATATTTCATTTCTCATTAGATACATTAATATATGTATGGATTGGTTGTATAGTAAAATGTGTGAAGTATTCGATGAAAAAGAAAAATCTAACAAAATTTAAACAAGTGTGCTTAAACCGCCACCTATAATGCAAATGTGATGCAATAATACAACATACAAAGTTCCTGCAAGCATGGCTCGTTATCCCGAGATGAACTGGGCTGCTCCCAATGTCGCCGATGAGTTCAAGTTGTCTAGGCAGCGAATGGAGCTATGCCTTCTTGATAATGAGATAACAGACCTCACAAAGCAGGCTATCAAAATCAAGATCGCATTGGGCAATGAAGGCCTACGAAGAATAAATGCATCCGGTCTTTCCAAAGCCGATCAGTCAATACCACGCAGGTTATGGACCTTAGTCGATGGCCAGTTAAGTGTCTCGGTCAACTTCAGGATCCACAGGCTTGAGCTGATGCGGTATAGGCAGAAAGCCAATGAGTCGATAGATGAGTTTGTCAGTAGATGTCGTAGTAAAGCAAAGGAGTGTTATTTCGCGGAGGCGGAATTGAGTGAGAGGCTCATTGAGTTAGTCGTCTCGTCCACACAGATAGAACCCTTCCAGAAGGACCTACTCGACAAAGAGAAAGGATTCTCGATAGATCATCTGCTTGAAGAAGGCCGCAAGTAGGAAGCAATCCTGGCTGGTAAGCGATGTCTGTAGATATTCCACGCCCCAGAAACAAGTGGAGATGTGGATGCTGTCAGTCATGACAGTCGACGGCAGTGTATGAAATGTGGTCTCCTACACCCTCCAAGGCAGTGCCCAGCCTTCTAAGATCTATGTAATACATGCGGTAAAAAAGGACACTGGGCAAAAATGTGTCGAGGAGCAAAAGATCCGTTCCCACATCGCAGACGTCCACCCTCACGAGGGAGACAGGACCAGTCACAGGACCGCCGAAGGGGACAGTTTAGATACAGGCAGCACAAGCCTACAGTATCACAGCAAAAGAATCAACGTCAGGTTGATGAGCTGGACACAGAAGCCGTACACCAGGCAGAGCGTACTGAAAGTCAGTTCCATATGACATGGATACTATGAATTCGATAGCCCCGAGGCATGACGAGGCATATGCCAACATGAATATCGTGTGTCCGGGCATCAGAGGACAACATCGTCCCAGTGCAAAAATTGACACAGGAGCAAGCGGAAATGTGCTCCCATTGCGGACACTGAAGGACATGTACAGTGATCGGTGGAAAGATATCATCTGTTCCACATCTACACAGCTGACTGCATATAATGGCACACCAATACGCTGTTTGGGCACCATTACGATGGCATGCAAGTACAAGGGATCACCTTGGGAAGACCAAGTGTGGTACGTGGTAGACGTCAAAGGACCAGTCATAGTTGGACTCCCTACATGCAAGAAACTAGATGTTGTCACCATCCATGGAGTGCAACAGCAGATGGGCAAGGGCAAGCAAGCTGCTCACCACCCCATAAGGTCAATCAAGGACCTACAACAAGCATACCCAGACCAATTTGACCAGATTGGGAACTTTAGTAGTAAAACAACGTTGCACTTGAAGGATGATGCAATGCCATCAATAGACCCACCTCGTAAATGCAGCGTCCATTTGAGGGACAAGCTCAAGAAGGAACTGGATCAGATGGAAAGAAAGGGCATTATCAGAAAGGTTGAACAACACACTGATATGTGCAGTTCTATCACCACAGTATTGAAGAAGGATGGATCGATAAGAATCTGCCTCGACCCACGAAGACTTAACCAGAGTCTCAAGAGATGCCCCCATAAGGTTCCGACTCTAGAGGAACTCAATCCTGCATTTTCGGAGGCAAGTATCTGGTGACAAATACATGTGGGTATAGACGATTTGTTATACAGTAAGTACAGTTGTATGCAGTAAAATCCTAGAGGCTACTGTCCCTTTAACCTGCAACACTACGTTAATTCTTTTATTTTTTTATTTCAGAGTACCTCTTCAGTTGCGCTAGGTTAGTTTGATCGAATTATGTCGTATTGGACAAAACGTCGTAAAATTTATTCAAATGTAGAAAAGTACTTGCAAAATGTTGCAGATGGTTTATTGCTGTTTAAAAATGTCCACGTAGCAATGCCTATCAGACATGATACATAATTTCTGAATTATTTGGACTTGCCTCGATCTTTCCTTGTGTTTATCAAATTATGAAGTTCTTGTTATCGTGAGTTTTCTCAAAGCTGCGATGCGTTTCTGTCAACGCTACTCTCGTAACAGTAACATTAGTCGTAAGTGTTAGCTTACCGTTAACATTGGTAATATAATAGTAGCAGCAGCAAAAGCACTAACTTCTTCATCGACATGAGAACAGAAGAGAAAATAAAATGAATGATTTTAGGCTTTTAGCATATATATTATACTTACCAGTGTTTCTCTCCTGGTTTCTCTTTCTCTTCTCTTCTCGTCTCTTCTGTTCTCCTTTCCTCTCGTCTCTCCTCTCTTCTCGTCTCTCCTCTCTTCTTGTCTCTCCTCTCTTCTCCTTCCGTCTCCTCTCTTCTCCTCTCGTCTATTCTCTGGCTTTCTGGTTTTCTAGTTTCAACCGTATGAGTACAAATTAGTAACGATGTGATGCATGTGCACTCTACTGAGAAATATCGAAATGTGACTGTAGTGATAGGGATTACATTACTACGCATGTGTGTTACGAGGTAAAGCGGTCATGAAAGCCTACGATCAGCAGTTACACGAGGCACACAGAGTAGAGATGCTGGAATAAAGTCACGCTCTTCTCTAGACTGTATATTTGTGTGTTTGACTTATTTATGTTCATCACTAACACAACCACACACAACATGGTGGCAGCGGTCGGGATTTACGAATCCACTGTGCCCGTGATGGAATGAACGTTGAGTACTTTTAGAGCCTCTACAGCCTACGTTCCACAGCAAGCGAAGGACTATAAAAAAAGGCGGGAAATCGCGTGCAGCTCGGAGTGGAGCAGAATGACACAAAGAACGGAGAGCTCAAGCAACAAGTCAGTGACGAAGCTCACGGCTATCAAGCTACTCTGTATTAAACTAATATAACCTGTTACAAAAATTCGAAGTGACGAGCGGCGAATATACTGAGCGCCATTTCTGTTGACCTGTGACGTACGCATT
>NW_014579840.1:17667-19663 GCF_000485595.1 Priapulus caudatus
CGCGGAGTGCGTTTTCAGACCCCTGTCTCAGATATCTGTCTAAAAGGACAAAAAGGGGGCGGCGTATTCGCGTTAGGGCGCGGCTTCGCCGCGAGCTGTGCGCTGCGCGCAAAAACCGGGGCCGCAAGTCCGTCCAGGTGGCGGTTTAAGCACACTTGTTTAAATTTTGTTAGATTTTTCTTTTTCATCGAATACTTCACACATTTCACTATACAACCAATCCATTCATATATTAATGTATCTAATGAAGAATGATATATGACATCATGTACCTAATCATGTACCTGATCTATGGTTCATTCTTCTAGTATCCCATCCTCTACATTTGGGCCTTCTATCTCACCCCTATGAGCCAATTTGAAGTAGGTCATTTGACACGGAATGACCCATTGACCGAATCTTCATCAGCATGATATAAAGGCGGTCAGGGTCTGGTCTGTCATTTTACATATTAAAATAAGCTCGTGCATGTTTTTCAAAACATTTAACCTGCAACACTACGTTAATTATATTTATATTTTATTTCAGAGTACCTCTTCAGTTGCGCTAAGTTAGTTTGATAGAATTATGTGGTATTGGACAAAACGTCGTGAAATTTATTCAAATGTAGAAAAGCACTTGTAAAATATTTTAGATGGTTTCTTGCCTTTAAAAAATGTCCACGTAGCAATGCCTATCATACATGATACATACTTTTAAAATTATTTGGACTTGCATCGATCTTTTCTTGTGTCATCAAATTATGAAGTTCTTGTTATCGTGAGTTTTCTCATAGCTGCGATGCGTTTCTGTCAACGCTACTCTCGTAACATTAACATTAGTCGTAAGTGTTATCTTAGCGTTAACATTAGTAATATAATAGTAGCAGCAGCAAAATCACTAACTTCTTTATCAACATGAAAACAGAAGAGAAAATAAAGTGAATTATTTTAGGCTTTTAGCATATATATACATACCAGTGTTTCTCTCCTGGTCTCTCCTTCGCTTCTCTTCTCATCTCTTCTGTTCTCCTCTCCTCTCGTCTGGTAAGTGAATGCTGTTATCATAACTCTGTGTACTGTGTACGTTATCAACTTCAGATTACTGATTGGCTTTGCTCTATGGTAAGATTTCCCGCTGACGCAGCAAAATACCTCAAAATGGGCGCGCTTGTACACATACGAGTCGCATGATGTGATAACGGGGGTTCTTGGAAACGCAAGAGATAAGACGTAAAACAAACAGTAACGTAACAATAATAATTATTACTTGCAAGCGCGCCACGCCGCGGAAACGTGTTTCTATACATGTAGGCTTATAAATTTCGCATTTCTTTTTGCGAAACATCTCTTATCTATCTCGCCACTTGGTGAAATGACAGCGTATACGTAGCCACGCCATCCACGCACGCACGCACGCACACTTGCACCGCGCGCGCGCACATACAAACTCCAACATCCGCCGCGGGTACACGCACGCGCACATGCGTTTAAAGAAAGCATAGGGGACGCGCGCATATACGCACACTCTATAAGCATATCATTGCAGCTGATTTTTTAGTCGTAAACGCAGAAGTTGTTTGATAAGAATAGTCAGCAGTTGGGGCTACGTGACCGAGCCGCGTCGCGGAATGGTAGGTAGGCATCAGGAGTTCATCGGGTGAGTCAACGTGAAATGACAGGTGCGATAATGCTATCATGAGCGATGGTTGGATTTTATAGTGCACAAAAACTGAACTCATAAGAAATTTGGTGAGTAAAAAAATCCACGTACTGACTCCGTGATATAGAGCCTTTATATAGTATGAGAAATCGCTGGAGTTGGAGAGTCGGAGAGAGAGAGAGAAAAAGAAAGAGAGAGAGATATAGAGAGAACATAAGTAAGAAAGAAATAGCTAGCTAGCAAGAGAAAAGGCGAGAGGGAGAGGGAGAGAAAGAGAGAGACAGATTATATATATAGAGAAAGAGAGAGAGAGAGCGAGAGAGAGAGAGAGAGAGAGAGAGAGCGAGAGCGATGG
>NW_014579840.1:23592-25021 GCF_000485595.1 Priapulus caudatus
TATTATGCTAGCCGCACACTATCCGACCCGATCTGCTCCCGATTCAAAATTCGAATCGGGCCAAAATGACCTCCAGAGCCAATCTTAAGCCTCCCGAGCCAAACTAGAACATCTCAATCCAATCGTAAGCCTTCAAATCACGCTCGGGTCGGATAGTGTGCGGCTAGCATAATGTATCACACATTTTGTATTGTTTCAGTGATTTCGCATGACTAATTTTTAAGGGCCAGTGACTCGGTCCATTTCCCCATGTTATATCAGTGCCATTTAAAACGACATTCCCCTTATGAAGTTATATAGCTTTCCGGAACTTTCTTTTCTGTCTCCTCCCCGTCACAATCGTCCAGCTCTATCAATCATGTAAATGTAGAAAGATAATAAAAAAAACAATTGTGTATATATATTTCCATGGCACTCAGAGTGAATCTAGAAGCAGTGCTAGAACTATAGCAGCAGAAAAGCACTTAGATGAGCACTACAAGTCTACAATGCAGCTGTAGTTTTGCAACAAATAGTAATTACCTCCGCCAAGGGGTTGGCAGGAGGTTATGTTTTCACCGGCGTGTGTACAGCCTAACTGAAAAAGTTATGGACGGATTGTCATAAAATTTTCAGGATATAATAGGTCAGAAATCGCCTAACTTAGAATTGATGAGATTTTCGTGGTGATCCGGATCCAATTAATTAATTAACTAATTAATTAATTAATAACATTTTCAGGATAGGTCAGAAATGGGGTAACTTAGAATTGATAACATTTTGGTGGTGATCCGGATCCAATTAATTAATTAACTAATTAATTAATTAATAACATTTTCAGGATAGGTCAGAAATGGGGTAACTTAAAATTGATTACATTTTGCTGGTGATCCGGATTCAATTAATTATTTAATTAATTAATTAATAAAAAATTTCACTTAATTAATTAATTAATAAACATTTTCACAGTGAGACAATTCAGCTGCCTTGGCGGAGGTCTGTGCTCTCCGAGTGCTCTAGTTCTCCTTATATTGCTGCTGGTCGCAGTCCCAAGATATTTATACTTTTGTGATCAGCTCTATAAAGATCTGTGGCGTTCATTTTTCAGTCTTTCAGAGAGAAATGTTGAAGGCGATTGCAACTATGCAGACCGCCATCGACGGGATTGCCGCTGCACAGGTAGCGCAGTGAAAAGTTGCTAGACAAGGTGCTTGCAAAAATGGAAGTAGATGGCTCGTTATCTGAGCTACCGGAAGACATCAAGCTGCCACTGGATACCGTCAACGCAGTAGAGGAGCTCGAGCGCAAACTTCATGACAGTGGGGTTAGAAGCGCTTTGGTGAGCCTATAATTCATAATATATTGATTGAACAATTTCTATATCTTTGCATGCTTATCGTTACCATGATGTAAAAATTTATGCAGCGGCATGACAATTCATTCAGACCAA
>NW_014579841.1:0-10168 GCF_000485595.1 Priapulus caudatus
ATATAGTGTACCATCAAGGAAGAGTTAAAAACTCTCTAAGGCATGTTAAGTGCCTTGAGCTTCGAAGGTGGCAGCACATTTCCTTTCCGACCTTTGCCACATGGATTCGCCAGGGGAAGTAGGAGCGGAGGGGGAGGCATCCGCAATGCGAGCAGGGAACGTGGCTACTTTAACTTCGATGCGACTCCACATGGCAACATGTCGGCGTCTTGATTCTTCGAATTAAATCCGCGATAGATGTCCATGTGCACCATCCATCCGTATATGCTTCGATCTGCAGGATGACTGTAAGAGCTAGCGGAGGATATTGAGTGTAGATTGTATTCGATGTGATTGACGGTACGAATTTTTCACTTTAGATATTAGTTGTTTCGTTTGGATATTTTAATTTATTTTATTTTATAATTTAATAAATATATATATATTATAATTATATTTTTTATTAAAAAAATAAGCATCATTTTTTATTATTTGAATCATCACATATATTCTATCTTTTTTGATACGGCAAAATTTTTTTTTATCTTTATCCGTAAATATAGATCAAAAATTAAATTATATAAATTATTATATTTTATTTTTTATAAAAATTAGAGATAAATTTTTAATTATATTTTTAATTTTAAAAAAACTACCTACTTGAATTTCAAATAAAAATAACTATCCATTTAAAACATAAGTTAAAAATAATTATTCACTTAACTAAAATGATTTATGTACTCTTATATCCTTTAAAATATTACAGTATTATATTATCATACTATAATATTTTTTTACAATAAGATAATATTATATTATATTAGTATAGTATTATTTTATAATAATATAGAATTATTTTATTATAATATATTAATATAGTATTTCTTTATAATAAGATGATATGATATTATATTAGTGTAGTATTCTTTTATAATAACATAGTGTTGGTGCAAAAATCCGCTTACGTCGGAGAAGTTGGAGTCGCGGTCGCCGCCGGGACCTGCAAAAGAAGTCTAAACCGGAGGTGGGGTTGCTCCGGCAAGATCCTTCGACGCTCAAGTCAGTTCTCTACCTCAACAAGAATGGAGTGCTCGAACGAAAATTTTTGCAGAGTTTCTAGGTAAAAATGAGAGCTTATGGAATAACGTATCTGGGGTTCCCCATTTTATAGGCGGAGGGGGCAACAAACTGATGGTGATGCCTGTAACCGTCTGGCAGTGGGCCGCCCATAGTCAGGAAAAGTTTGTTGCGGAGAGTAGTGAGGTGGACCCGTGGCTATTACCAGGGCGTGCCACGTGGAGTCTGCCACGAGGAGCGGAGCGGCGTCCGTTGTCGCGACTTGCCAGAGGATAGAAGAATCACGCGGTATCCGTCACAGGAGGTGGAGCAGGACCGTGACCATTATTACGGCCTGCCAGGGAGTGATGGAGCCTTGTGGAATCCATCGCAGGAGGTGGGCAGGGTCGTGGAGTGATGGAGCCGCGTGGAATCTGCCGCAGAGAATGGAGCAGAATCGCGGCTGTTACTGCGGCGCGCTAGGGGGTGAAGGTCTGCCGGCTGAAGTTCGACTGGAGTGTCTGGCGGAGAGAGGTAGTTAGCCATCTGTCCGAGAGGAGCTCGAAATCCGACTTTCGCAGGAGTTCGGATGGAGTCTCACTTCAGTCACAGCCGGGGATGGAGTCCGGCTCCCGTAGGGGTCTGGGCAGAGTTCCCTTGCTGTTGGAGTCGTGGGCGGAGTTCGGCTCCCTTAGGAGTCCGGACGCAGCTCACCGGCAGTTAAAATCGAGGACGAGGCCCGGCTCCCGTAGGAGTCCGGGCGGAGCCTACTTGCAGTCGGAGTCGCGGGCGGAGTCCGGCTCCCGTAGGAGTCCGGGCGAAGTCTGCCTGCAGCCGTTGGAGTTGAGGATGGAGCCCGGCTCCCGTAGAAATCCGGACGGAGTCTTCCTGCAATTAAAGTCAGGGGCGAAGTCCGACTCCCGTAGGAGTCCGGACGGAGCTTACCAGCAGTTGAAGTTGGGGACGGAGCCCAGCTCCCGTAGGAGTCCGGGCGGAGCTTACCAGTAGTTAGAGTTGTGGACGGAGCCCGGCTTCCGTAGGAGTCCGGGCGGAGTCTTCCTGCAATTAAAGTCAAGTGCGAAGTCCGGCTCCCGTAGGAGTCCGGACGGAGCTTACCAGCAGTTGAAGTTGGTGACAGAGCCCGGCCCCCGTAGGAGTCCGGGCGGAGTCTTCCTTGCGGTTGAAGTTGGGGACGGAGCCCGGCTCCCGTAGGAGTCCGGGCGGAGTCTTCCTTGCGGTTAAAGTTGGGGACAGAGCCCGGCTCCCGTAGGAGTCCGGGCGGAGTCTACTTGCAGTTGAAGTCGGGGACGGAGCCCGGCTCCCGTAGGAGTTCGGGCGGAGTCTACTTGCAGTTGAAGTCGTGGACGGAGCCCGGCTCCCGTAGGAGTCCGGGCGGAGTCTTCCTGCAATTAAAGTCAAGTGCGAAGTCCGGCTCTCGTAGGAGTCCGGACGGAGCTTACCAGCAGTTGAAGTTAGTGACGGAGCTCGGCCCCCGTAGGAGTCCGGACGGAGTCTTCCTTGCGGTTGAAGTTGGAGACGGAGCCCGGCTCCTGTAGGAGTCCGGGTGGAGTCTTCCTTGCAGTTGAAGTTGGGGACAGAGCCCGGCTCCCGTAGGAGTCCGGGCGGAGTCTACTTGCAGTTGAAGTCGTGGACGGAGCCCGGCTCCCGTAGGAGTCTGGGTGGAGTCTTCTTGCAATTAAAGTCAAGTGCGAAGTCTGGCTCCCGTAGGAGTCCGGACGGAGCTTACCAGCAGTTGAAGTTGGTGACGGAGCCTGGCCCCCGTAGGAGTCCGGGCGGAGTCTTCCTTGCGGTTGAAGTTGGAGATGGAGCCCGGCTCCCGTAGGAGTCCGGGCGGAGTCTTCCTTGCGGTTGAAGTTGGGGACAAAGCCCGGCTCCCGTAGGTGTCCGGGCGGAGTCTACTTGCAGTTGAAGTCGGAGACGGAGCCTGGCTCCCGTAGGAGTTCGGGCGGAGTCTACTTGCAGTTGAAGTCGTGGACGGAGCCCGGCTCCCGTAGGAGTCCGGGCGGAGTCTACTTGCAGTTGAAGTCGTGGACGGAGCCCGGCTCTCGTAGGAGTCCGGACGGAGTCTGCCTGCAGCCGTTGGAGTTGAGGACGGAGCCCGGCTCCCGTAGGAATCCGGGAGGAGTCCACCAGTAGTCGAAAGTCGAAGGAGACCTGCAAGGGTCAATCCCGCTGAGAACTTCGGCTGAGGGTATTTTATACACAACACCAGTCTCCCTACTTTCGAGTTTGAATTTCGAATGAAGAAAGTACAGAGAGATTGGCATAGCCGAAGTTGTCCCCTCGAATCCTGCGCATGACCGCCCCCAGATATTTTGGCATTAAATGCGCGCGTGCTGGAGTCTTTTCGAATCGGGGCAATACGAAGGGACCCTTCGAAATTTCCGTTGGTACGCTGGCCCAGGTACGGCACAGTAATTGCTCTGTCAGCCGTCAGCCGCTTTTAGCTGCCTGCCATGGCGAATGGGACACGTGTCGAGCGCGGGTCGGTCTGGGGGGATTCGCGATCATTATGGCGCCGGATCCCAGGGTCTATTTAAACCCATCCCTCCGCCTTTAGGGGCCCCATTCCGCTCGAGAGTTCTATCGGTATCCGCCCTTGCTTCGAGAGTCTCCATTCTCTTGGCGTCTTCTTGGGCCATAGGCGTCCTTCGAGTCGTCCCTGTCCTCGCCCCTCCGCATCCTTCAGAGCGATCTAGGTTAGTCCCAGAATCTTCGCTCTTCTCTCTGCCGCTTAGGGGCCTTTTCTTCACCATTTTCTTCTGTCGCCTTCCTCTGAGTTGGTCTCCTGTGACCTCTCGTCCTTTGTCCTGTCTGTTTTCTTCGGGATCTTTAGAGTCTTCATTCGAAGTTATTTGAAATGTCTTCCGGCTCTTCCGCTTCCAGCGGTTTCGGGAGTTCTTCCGCCTCAACCCCCCAAGTTCCTCGTTTTGTAGATGAACCCGCATCTGGGGCTGGGCTTCGTCCGATTTTTGCGTCGGGCACCATTCCATGCTCCCTGACTCCAGATGAACTCCTTCTGATAAGGGTTCAGTATGGAGTTCCTCCGGAGTATGACCTGGAGCTGCCTGACCCCTCCGATCGGGCTAGCACTCCCCCATCCGATCGTTTTTGCCTGTATCAGGAGGCGTTCCGTGCCGGACTCCAGCTTCCGCTTCCGTCCTTTGTTGTCGTCCTCTTCCGCTTCTTAGATATCTCTTTGGCTTCAGTTGCTCCGAATTCTTTTAGATTTTTGATAGGGTTTCTCTCCCTTTGCCACGTAGTCGAGGTCCAGCCGTCTCTCTCTCTGTTTAGGCATTTCTATACCTTCAACCGTCATCCTTCGGTGAAGGACTGGTGGTATTTCTTCCCTCAGTTCGGCAAGAAGAGGTTGCTGAAAGGTGCCCCCTCTTCAATCCACAACTGGAAGAAAAAATACCTCTTCGTCAACTACCCGACCTTGAGGCTGGGCTTGCCCCCTTGAGGCTCTCTGAGGGATTCTGTCCGTCGAGCCTCTAGCCTGGGGGAGGACGACCTCCAGGCTGCCCGGAAGCTTCTTGACTACTCCGCTCCTTCCCTTCCCAACCTTCTGAGGGAACAATTTTTGTTCAACATCGGCCTGAGCCCCCAGGATCCTGCGAGTACTCCATCTTTTCCTTTCTCTTCTCTTCTTCCATCCTTCTTCTTTTTCTTTCTTTTTCTTCTCTTTTCTCTTTTTCTTCTCTTTCTTTTTCTTTTCTCTTCTTTTTTTTTTGCGTGCTACTCCTTCCTTTTTCACCCCATTATTGACTTCTGATTTTTGATTGATTGATTTTTTTTTTAAGGAATGAACGTCGAAGCAGTACGGATGCTTGCCAGGGGCCTCAAGGCCCACAAAAGAAAGGGTGCCACGGCCTCCGGATCAGCAAAGAGGGCCAGGGCGGAGGAGACGAGCTTGGCCGTGCCTGTCCAGGCGGCTCCAGTGATCGACGTTCCTTCGGACGCCGAACCAACGGCCCCCCGGGCCTCTTCAAGGAGTCCACCGACTGGGGCCCTCGTTCCGGGGATCCGCTCCACGGAGGCACCCGTAGTCGAGAGGGGAAGGAGAAGGAAGTCGGTGGCCCATAGGGTGAGTGGCTACCGGGCCACCGCTGATGAGTCCCTCGGCTCCGAAGAAGAGCCGGAGAACCCCTTCAATGACAAGGACCTGATCAAGCGGTTGATCGATGGCTGCATTCTGCCTGAGGTCGTCGAGAGGATCGATCGCGCCGATCCTGAGCAGCGGGTTTGGGACTCCCTGGGGTCCTTTCTCGAGGTAAACAAATCTTCATTTAATTGATTTTTCGACCCCTGTTCTGATCCCCTAGCCGCCCTTACAGATCGGGCACCAACTCCTTGCCAACATCGAGGCGACGAACCGGGTGAGGAGGGACGCCATCCAGGCGGAGGAGCGTCGCTGGGCCGAAGTCACCCGCCTCAAGGAAAAGGCCGCTGAAGTAGTTGCCCTCCAAGAGGCCCTGGAGAAAGAGAAGCAGGCTCGGGAGGAGGAGAAACAGACCTTGGAGGAGACGGTGAGAACGGCGGAGGCCGGGGTCGCCAATTTGATGGAGCAGATTCCTATCTTGGTCTCGGAGGCCAGGGGTCTTGCGGTAGAGGAGTTCAAGGCCTCTGCGGAGATGAGAGACCTGAACGTCCGGTTTGGCCAGGAAGCCTTCATCAAGGGGTTCGAGCTCTGCCAGGAGAAGGTGGCCAGGAAATTTCCCGAGCTCGACCTCAGCTTCTTGGGCGAGGAGTCTGAAGATGAGGCCGGGCCTTCTTCTACCGCTACTGCTGCCGCAGCCCCCCTTCCAGAGACACCGAGCTCCCCAACTCCCGCTTCTGAGGTCTGAGACCTCCGACCTTGTAGCTTTCTTTTACTGCAATTTTTTTCTTTCTTTTTGTCTTCAAGAATCATTCAATCAATAAAGTTGAATTTCTCACCATGGATGGCTTCTCTTCTCCCCCTTCCCCCTTTTTATTTTCTTTCTGCAATGAGACGTGCCTTGACGCTTCTGTCTCTTGATGGCAGTGTCCTGCCAAGGCACTTCCCCTGCCCCAGGGGATCCCGCTGAAGTCCACGATCCAGCGGCTGAAGAAGGAGGTTCTTCATGCGACGAAAAGGTCGAAGAAGATGGAAGGTGAGCTTCGTAGGTTAAGGGAGGGTTACTCTGAAGCCACCTCGGAGGCCACCCACTTTCGGAATCTCCATGTGAAGGGGATCATGGAGTATAGCCGGAGGAAGGCGGACTTCGCGAAGGAGCTTGATGAACACAAGAAGAGTACCAGTGATCGAATTTGAGCTCAAGCTGTCAAGATCAGCTCTCTCAGGGTGGAACTGTCAACTGCGCAGGAGAGGATTGGCCAGCTGGAAGGGAGTTCGTCCCGGCTCTTGGCTCGGGCCGACGGCGATCGGGAGTGGTCGAAGAAGGTCTCCGACCTTCAGCAGCAGCTTCAGGATGCCGAGGTGAGCTACGACGTGCATCGAATCGGTTGGCGCAGGCAGGTGGATGAATATAAAGGGAGACTCAAGGTGACGGCCGACGAAGTCACCCGTCTTCAGAGGCAGCTGGCTGACAAGGCTCAGCTTACTTCTGCTCAGGATTCTAATGAACTCCAGTCTCTAAGATGAACCATCGAAGGGCTTTCTGTCGCCCTCAGGGAAAGGACGGCTGAGCTGCAGCAATTGAAGATCCAACTGGCATACGAGCAGCAGGCCGTCATGGATGCGGAGGCAGAATCTGAGGTCCTGAGAAAGAGGCATCGAGAGGCGGAGATCGAAAGCCAGCGACTTCGTCGGGCGCTCCAGGACGCGCTGCTGAAAAAGGGAGAGCTAGAAGAAGAAGTTGAGAATCTGAGGCAGTCCTGGATAAGGGGTGGAGTAGATAATTCTAGGTCGAAAGGAGCAGATCTTTCCTAGGGCTCTTCTTGGCCTTCTGTCTTTTCATGTATACATTTTTCCTTTTATTGTTTTGTCTCGCTTTTGTCATTTTGCTTTTCTTCCTTTGGCCTTCTGGGCTTCGTGATGTATATTTCATAAATGGAATGAAAAGAAAATTTTGTGTTACCTCATCCATATATTGTATTAAATTATCGTCTGTCGAACTTCTCTTGTCGTTCGACTTGTCCGACGTTGACGTCGTTTGGAGGTGCCCAGTCATCGATACGCTGGTTTGCTTTCCTCATCGTTCATGGCCGTAGGCTCAAGCTTGGTGGTCCGAACTCCGCGTTACCTCGGAGATGTTGCTGTTTTCTTGACCTGTGTCGAGAGTCTTCTTAGAGGCCGGGGGTATTTGGTAGGAACTTCCCGTCTTTGTTGAGATGAGGTTTCTTAGGTTCTTTGGTGTGGTTTGTCCTTCATCTGTTTCCGACGTAGTTCGTCGCTTTTTCTTTTTTATTTTCCTCCTCTTTTCGGAGTGAGGGCCCTCCCCTTGCTTTTTGCGAGGTTGCGTAGAAGTGTGAAGGTGCCGCTGAGGGGCCTTTCCCCTTCATCCGATCTTGTTGGGCGGTCGGGTTTCGTCACCGTCAGGACGAGGTTCTCCTTCCGTTCCTGACGTAGTCGATTTCAGCTCAGGTTAGGATGAGGTTCTCCTCCTGTTTCCAACGGGGCTGCGGGGGCACATAAGGGCCATCGCAAGGGTCTCTCTCCCCATCCGGTCTAAAAAAATCGGGCCTTCGACTTTGCTCATGTCAGGACGAGGTTCTCCTCCTATTCCTGACATGGCTGTGGGGGCGCATTAGGATGTTTTAAGGCCTCTCCCCCCATCTGATCTAAAAGAACCGGGCCTTTGACTTTGCTCATGTCAGGACGAGGTTCTCCTCATGTTCCTGACATGGCTGTGGGGGCGCATTCGGGCGTTGTAAGGCCTCTCCCCCCATCCGGTCTAAAAGAACCGGGCCTTTGACTTTGCTCGTGCCAGGACGAGGTTCTCCTCCTGTTCCTGACATGGCTGTGGGGGCGCATTAGGGTGTTGTAAGGCCTCTCCCCCCATCCGATCTAAAAGAACCGGGCCTTCGACCTTGCTCATGCCAGGACGAGGTTCTCCTCCTGTTCCTGACATGGCTGTGGGGGCGCATTAGGGCGTTGTAAGACCTCTCCCCCCATCCGGTCTAAAAGAATCAGGCCTTCATTTTATTTATGTTAGGATGAGGTTCTCCTCCCGTTCCTAACATAACCTTGTTTTAATTGTTTGAAAGGGTTATCCCCAGTCGTAACAAATCCATGCCAAATGGGAGGAACATGCAAAGTCGAAAGGAATTTAGATTCAAGGCAAGGTCGTAAGCGATACATTTACAGGTTTCCCGAGTTCCATGGTCGTGGAAGGTCTGCTCCTCCTTGAGGCCCTCCGGTGATGGAGTCGATGGTCCCAATTGGAGGCCGATCTCCAGGCTGCTCCTCCCTCCTTGGCGGTTTAGGTTGCGGCAGGGTCCTTGGCCGATCTTCTCTACCCTCAGGCCGGCGTCGGATGAACCTGTCGAGTCGACCTCGCCGGATGAGCTCCTCGATCTCGTCTCAAAGCTGGATGCATTCCTCCATGTCGTGGCCGTGGTCGTGGTGGTAGAGACAGAACTTGTTGAGGTTGCGCTTCCCAAGGTGTGTGCGCATCCTCTCTGGCCTAGGGAGCTGCTCCCTGACCTCCATCGGTACCTGGGTCTTCGAGGCATTGAGGGGGGCGTAGTTGCAGAATCTTCCCGGTGGAGAACCCCGCCGAACTCCGTGATTCAGACTTCTCTGCCTACGTACCCGGGGCAGAGTATGGGCACGCTTGTGCCCAGGAGGGGATCGAGAACGCGGCTGAGCTTCTCTCGACCTTTTTCCGACTGCGGGCTTACTCGAGTCTCCCGCCTGCCGCTCCCTCGCGGTCTCCTCATCCTTCATTTTGAAGGCTTCTTCCGCTCGGACGTACCCTTCAGCCCGAGCCAACAAATCAGCAAAATCCCTAGGGTATTTCTTCTCCAGGGAGAACAAAAGGTCATTCTTCTGAAGGCCGCCCTTCAGAGCGGCCATTGCTACCGATTGGTCCAAATTCCAGACCTCCAGCACTGCGACATTGAAGCGGTTGATGTAGGCCCGAATGGACTCTCCCTCTCTCTGCCTGATATTCATGAGGAACTCCGAGCCCTTCCGAGGGCACCGGCTGCTGACAAAATGGGCCACGAATTGATGGCTCATTTGATCGAAGGAAAAGATGGTACCCGACTTCAGCGTCGAGTACCAGTTTCTCGCCGCTCCCTTCAAGGTGGATGGGAAGGCCCGGCACAAGATGGTGTCTGGTGCGCCATGAAGTAGCATCATCGTCCGGAAGGCTTCCAGATGATCGACCGGGTCTGAAGTCCCGTCGTAGCTTTCGAACTGGGAGAGTTTGAAGTTTGGCGGGATCAGTTCCTGCATGATCATTTAAGAAAAGGGGGGTCAGTGCAAATATCCTCACCATAAGCGGGGGGAACGTGGCAGAGTTCTTCGATTCGCCGATTCATTTCCTGGAGCCTCCGATCCAGGAAATCCTCTCGACTTCGGGTCTCGAGGGTTCTCTGGCAGAATGGGGGCAGGGATCTTCCAGGGGAAGAGTCATGATCCGATTGAGGGCTCTCCACCTTCGGGTTCGTCTTTCCGAAAAAGACGGGACGACTGGCCCAAGTGGCCCGCCCCACTGTCGGATTCTGGCATTCCGGTGACACCCTTTCCAGGTGCACTGATGCTTGCGGCTGCTGCTGCTGCATGGCCTGTACGGCCTCAGTGAGGCCTCTGACCTGCTGCACCAGCAGATCAAATTGCTTCGCACCGACCGCCGTCGTCGGAGGAGGAGGAGGAGGCTGGAAAACTGGAGGTGAGGCCGGAGCCTGAGATCTGGCCGCGGAGGCCATGGATCATCGTGTGGATGCCTTGCGGGGAGGCATCGGGCAAAGACCAAGTAAAGGAGGGAGGAGAGGACGTCGGAAAAGATGCCCGGGGGCGGTCCCGTTGAGCACCCCTTTAAGAACAAGGGTACTGCGAAGACACAGCCCTTCCTCTAGCGCCAATCCTGTTGGTGCAAAAATCCGCTTACGTCAGAGAAGCTGGAGTCGCGGTCGCCGTCGGGACTTGCAAAAGAAGTCTAAACCGGAGGTGATGTGCTCC
>NW_014579842.1:0-11750 GCF_000485595.1 Priapulus caudatus
GGTCTGTTATTGGGAAGGATTTTAATATCTCTCGTTTTGGAGCATATTATTGCTATCATAGCGCGATGCTGGACATCCGCATCTTCCCATATTGTGGTGTCTGGTGAAAAAGTTTAGGTGTGTGTCATTTCCCGTGAAGGTTTTAATTTGCCAAATAAGAATCGTGGCCGATGGTTGAAGAGAATTGCATTGACCTCCGAAATATTTCGCGAAGGGGATCATCCAACGCAGGATAATACTATTTTTAAAATAATCTTTTAATATCATTTGTTGATCAGACCGGTCGTCCCAGGTCGCACGGACCGTTGCTAAGGCGCAGAATTTTCCAAGATGTCGTTGAAATATGTTGCTCTTACGTAACGTATTTATGCAAGAATAAGCTTAGTGACATAGCTTAGTGTCTTCGGGCCGCGTTGGAAACCCCCGGTAAGGTTAAATGGGGACATTCTTACGGGCGGTTTTGCGCGAGGAGATACTCAAATTAACCGAGCCGTTAACATTCTATTATTTATTATATAGAAGATTATTTTTAAGTCCAAGGTATAGAATAAGGGGGTGTCTTAAAAGTTAATGGACAAGCCCTTCGAGATTCAATCTTTTCAACAGGCCAGGCAGACATTCGGAATAGATTATAAAAATAACCGCAAAACAAATACATATATATATGTATCATGTGTGTGTGACTGTGCTGTGTGTGTGGCTGTCCCTTTGTAACACAACAAGCTTCAACTATGATCCTGCAATCGTCTTTACGAACAGCCCGTGGCATAATGAAAAAAAGATACTTCCCTAAATCGGGCGTCGTTTACTGAAGCCCGTAAGAAAAGCCGGGCGTGAATAATAACGTCCAGACAGATGTCATGGTTTTAAAAACCCAGGCTATCACCCCTTCAATTCTGGCACATTAAGAAGTTTGTTAATTGATATATCAATAAAATTCTTCAAAAAACGCATCCATTACCCAGTTACCATCTTGTTGCAATCGCCAAACTTTATGGCTCGTCACAGACCGTGAATTAAACCTCGCGACACCTTGTTTCAAAACAACTGTTTAACAAAATCTGGCAACCTCCGTGAGCCAAACCGCGTGGCTCATGACCGTGTTGCTCGGAAACGTTGGGCAGTTACTTGCAATTTATCTCACCCGAATAGGCTCCTGTGCTTCAAGGGGCCCTCGGGCAAATCTTTATCAGTGCGGGTTTATTACATGCGCGTGTCGGACGAACCCATTTCGCCATTTAATGGCGTTAAATCCAAATTTACTAATTATTGCGAAAACAAACGCCCCGCCTCTTGCGGATCAGGTTTGTTGAACACCCGTAAAAGATCTATTCGCCTAAACTCTTCCCATGGTTTTCCGTTGTTGATATGTTTAACCAACGCGGATCACAAGCATTATAGACTTGTGCGTGTTTGTGGCTGGCCCAACTGACACGCCGCATATACAAATACCTCACGTCGAGCACAGTGACTGAGCGGGGGAACTTATTTATCAATACCAATAGTAGCAAATTTTCATTAACCAGGGTTCAATTAGTAGCGAAAACCCAGGGGGCGGGGGGTCTATATAATTGAAGCGCATGGACAAAGCAATCAACGTTCTCATATCACCGCGCGCAAGAAACGTAAACAGAGATACTTCGGGCGACTATATAGTGAAAAGCCCCCCGCGGCGATTCCGAAGGCAGATACCATCACACAACCGCGTCGACTCTTCTTTCAATCAACTAAGACCGCTTGAGTGGTATGCTTCCACCAGACAATCGGATGCATTATGCCTCAACCTCATCGATAGGTGCATTAAAGGCCCTTCTCTACATTGAATCGGATAGAGATCCTTGATAATGTGCAGAGATCGGCCCTGAAGATGACACGCCCGCACAACTTCTCACCTCTGTGAGTACACACACTAACGCGTTGATCTCCATCGTGACGACACCTACCCTAACCGGGTGATCTCATCGTGATAACCACTAACGGGGTGATGCTCATGCGTGATAACACACTTACCGCTGATCTGCATCGTGATAACACACCTAACGCGTGCATCTCATCGTGATCAAAATAACGTGATCTCATCGTGATAACACACTGTACCGTGATCCCTCTCGCTCGATAACCACCCCCTAACCCCGTCGATCTCATCGTGATAGCATACTACACCGTGATCGTCATCGGGGTAATAACACACTTTAAACGCGGTGATCTCATGGTGAATAAACACACCTCACCACCCGTCGCTGATGCTCATCGTGATAACACACCCCCTAACCGTCGATCCCTCATCCGTGACTACCCCCCCCCCCACCAACTAACACGTGAATCTCATCGTGCCATAACACCCACTCTAACGGCCCTGATCTCGCCATCCGTGCTCCCACACCCACCCGTCCGACTCCTCATCGGTCGCCACCCCACACACTAACCGTCGACTCACTCATCGCCTGATCACACCACACTAACCGCTGATACCTCCTCGCTGACACAACAACTCAACCCCCGCTAATCTCATCCGGCGCACTCCCACCACCCTAAACCGCTCGATATCATCCGTCGCACCCACACACTGGGACCCGTCCGACCCACCCAACTTACGCGGCGTAGTTCTTCAGGGCCTACGGAGGTGGCGAGGCACGTGGATAACTTGAAGGCGTAGGACGTAATCGGATTTCACACTAACGAGTTGTGGCGGATACAACCAAACCATCCCGCAGCTCTCTCCATAGCGGGCTACACCCTACTCCCGCTTTCTCAACCTAGGTGCCCCGCCCCCCCGCCCCGTGACCGCTCGCACTTCGTCGCCCAGCGCGGACGAACGCCAACTCGCCGCAGCTCCGCGCCACCGACGGTGCGCGCCGCCTCCCGCGCCCACACGGCCCCTCCCCCAAGAAGAGAGGCGGTCGTTTAAGTTTCGAGACAGGCTAGAACCGTCGCCAGAGCTTCCCTCTCGCGCGCGGCGTAGAAGAGAGTATCTAAGCCAAGTGATCTACGAGTGATGCTAGCGAGTGATCTATCAGAGTGATCTAGCGAGTAATCTAGCAGTGAATCTATGCATAGTGATCTAGCAGTGATCTAGCGAGTGATCTACGAGTGGGACTAGCACAGTGATCTAGCGAGTGATAATAGCGAGTGATGCTATCAAGCTGATTCTAGGCAAGTTTGATCTGCGATTATCTAGCAGTGGCCTGGTGAGTGATTTATAGCGAAGCCTGATCTGCGCGAGTGAATGCGTAAGGAGCTCGCGCTGGTTGAGTGATCTATAGGCGAGTCGGGGATCTAACGTGACGGTGTATCTGGCGATGATGCCTATGAGCGAGTAATTAGGCCAAGCGATCCTAGCGATGTGATATTATCGAGTCGACCTCAGAGAGTGGATCTAGCGAGTGATTCTACCACCGTGATCCTTACTCGCCCTGGACCTACCGAGTGCATTTAGGCGATCGATCTACGGCGGAGGTGATCTACCGCCCAAGCTCGCACCCTCTGAGCAAAGTGATCTAGCGATTGACATACGCCCACCGCCGAGGGATCTAGCGAGTGCCTGAACGACAGCACGACGTTAATAGATCCGGCGAGAAGACAGCAACTCTGCGCGGGGGAGTTTTTCGGCGCTCTACTCGTAACTCGCTCTTGCGGGACCGCTCTGCGCGTCTGCGTTCACGGCCTCGACGGCAGTCAACAGACGTTTGCAGCGTTTGTCTACACGCACCCGAAGCAAGCAACATGAAGCCTTTCATCTCCCGCTGAACGCGAATGCGCCCACCGGCTACCGCTGGACGAATCGCGTCGAAAATCGCCAGTTCGTCGCTCGCTTTGAACTCGATCTGTCATCTTCCCGTTCTCAAAGATTGTAAAACACGTTGCCGGCTGACAGGCTGAACGCCTGCGAATGTTTGACATCGTCTACCTGTCTACCTCATGTACCTCTTACTGCCACGCATCAACTGCCACCGCACCGCGTCCGCGCGCTGGGACGTGGGCTGGTCCAAGGTATGTTGATGTGGGGGCGGCATTTAAAACGCCGTTCGCTCCGCTGGCTGTGACCTTCTCTCGGCAACATGCCACACGTCGCCGTGGTTTTCGGCTCTAGGAAAGATGAACAGCATCGGGCGCCTTTAACACGCCTGCTGCTCTGATCTCCGGGCGGTGATCGGAAGGCACGGTTCGGCGGTGCGTACTTCGTAGAGTTGACGCGTGGCGAGTAACGGGACCGCAGTCGACTGGCCAACCAGATCGCGCGCGGGTGCTGGACAGCTCGGTGACCTCGCATAGCTACTCCGCTACGTGGATAATCGCTCTGATTTCCCGTCACGCGTTACTTGCGTTGGCGCGCGCATCAAGTTCAGCAAGCGTGCCACGGTTGCGCAGCGCACGGGCGGCTGTTGCCAATCTGCCGTCGGCTTGCTGACGCTCGAAGAGATACCGATGTGGTGAACATCTTCATCGTTAGACTACGCATCCGACGTCTTGGCGACATATTCGAGCCGATCAGACAGACCGTTCTGCGGATTCCATGCCGATCATCGTCCGCTTCGTGGCCCGGTTCGTCGGCTGATCGCTCATCAAACCGCAAGCAACGGCTCGCGGCAACGCGAGGAAGCCAGCAAACGAGTGCGCAGGCGCGAGACGCGCACTGCGTGCGCCATGTTACTCGTGGCTGCTTAGCATCTTCTAGGTTGGCAACGGCTACCCCCGGCCGCCGTCAGCATAATCCTGGCAGCGTACCACCGCATCCGACTTCGCCGCCTATCCCTCTGCTGTGGTCGCTGGCCTGTGTCTTCGGAATTAATCACATCGCCGAACGTATTCGTCTACTTTTTCCTGACGCGCAAATACTCGGAGCCGCATTTCTGTTTGGGTTCTTTTGGTAACGAGTATCACAGAGCCTGTCGGCTCCGTCGGTCATTGGAAGTAGTCAAGCTCGTCAGGTCTTCCCTAGCTACAGGCTAGGTATAGGATGCGGTTTTGCTTTTGCTATAGGTCGGTTTCAGCTGACTGAAACTATACTGGTTAGGCTAAATTTTTATCGACAAACTGCGATCTTTCATATTTTCAAAAGCAAGAATTACAAAAAAGAAGAAATATTATTGTTTGCCTATAATCTACTATAAATTATCAAATGAAATTTGGAAATATGCATTTATTAATTAAGAAATATATAAATCATTGTAATACGCGTGTTATGCAATAATTTGACACTGGTTGCTGTTAACTGCTATTTGTACTGTAGGCTATTGTCATGTCTACTATAATTGTGCGAATGCATCTGATGAGATGAAAAATGCTAAATGTAAAATGTAAATGTAAAGATGAAAGATACACGATTCACGAAACTGGCTCAGTTTCAAAACATGCTTTCGCTTTGGGCAATCATGGCGTCTACGTATCGATGGCGACGGCCTGGTTTTCTACCTCTGGCTATTTGCAGTAAGATATTCGCCAGCGTGTGTAAATTTCTGTGCCAAGTGCCATTAATCTGAGCCAATGTTGATATGAGCGCAAACATTCGTGCGATGTGGGACAATGTGAATGCAGCTATACAATCACACTTAAAACCGACAAATATTTCCTAGTTTTATAGATCAGTCGATTATGATCAATGATTCGAAGCGAGCGGCAGTTCTGCCTAAGCAGCCATCTGTATTTACGGAAGATGCCCAGTTCGCACTAAGTGATCTATACCTGTACTCTCTTTCTGGTTAACAACTAAATTTCTAACTGAAAATGCTCAACAAAAAATCAGTCGAAACACTGCTTATTTCATGTTACATGTCTTTAATGCTTTTGGGTTCCGCGAAGAATGCGAAATCTATAAGGTTTGGTTCGGAACCTCGATGCGATATAATAAATGCATTTGTGTGAAAGGGCACATATTGCACATGTGTCTTTAAATAAACAGCATGGGTTACCTTCCAAAAATCATTGGGGCATCAATTAGGAACCCATATACGTGAATACTAGTGGCAACTTTTCTTTTTAATATATAATATATATTACAGCTGATAGCCCAGCGCTAACGACGAAAGCTGGTAATATGGGAGATTGGGCATAACGTAGGCAAACCAAAACGGCCGGGTAATGGCAAGATTGGGTGTCTTCGGTTAGCAAAGGAGCGTTAAGAGAGTCATTCTGGACTTAGTGGTGAAACCAGGCCATATAGGAGCGAAGAGCTGTAATAGATTAGTCGGTTAGTCCATTAGCACTCGTTAGTAGATCTAGGCGATTAGTCATGGTGAGGGCAGCTCCGAATAACTGCGCCTTTTTTGTCGTGTTGCTGCGCGTTTAAATTTACTATAAATTCTATGCCACAGATTTTTATTTAATTCATACGCCTAATCCCCCCGGGACTTCTTCAATCCTTTCGCCTTCGGTGTTGCTGATAAGGTTCTGTATCCTGTCAATTAAAGTCAGAACAGGCCTGCTACGAAAGTTGCTTTCTAGCTTGGCACAAAGCGCCTTTAAAATTATGCGGGTGTGACGCTATGTCTCTTTTTTCCACAACACAACAGCGGGCCAACACACACACAGCACACACACACACAACACACACGCAACACACCAACACGCACACACCGCGCGCGCCGCGGCCGGCGCGCCACGACACCGCACCCCACGCGCCCCACACGGGATGACCGCACACGCCGGCACACGACCGCACACGCCGAACAGCCCGCCCACCCCGCACGACCCGCACAACCCCCGCGACAGCCACACGGGCCGCGCACACGGGGAGCGTCCGTCACACCCGGGACGCACACCCGGCCACACAGGCCGCACACAGCGCCGCACACCCCGGCACCACCCCGCACACCCGCCACACTGAGGGACCGCACACCCGCAACACTAAATGCCGCACACACCGCACACCCCGCACACTCCGCACACCGCCGGCCACATCTACGCACACCCGCACACCCGCACACAGATACCGCACACGGCCGCACACGCCCGCCACACACCACACTACACACACAACACGCAACGCAACATCGCCGCACAGCCCCGCACGACACCGACAACCGCACACCCTGCACACCCGCACACGCGCACCCCCACACTCCCACACCCGAAACTGAAGGCCGCACAACTTCGCGCACACCGGAGCCATTCGCGCACCACACCGCAACTGCCGCACACACCCGCACACAACCCGCACACCCGTACAACGCCGCACACCCGCACACCCCCGAACACGCCGCACAGCCCGTCACACGCCCGCACGATTCACCCGCACATGCAACCCGCACACCGCACACGACCGCACACGGCCGCACGCACGCCGCACACCACCCACGCAGCACATGCACGCACCACACGCACGCACGAAACACACCACCATACAAACACACACATGTATATACATATATATATGTATTTGTTTTTGATTATTTGTAATTCTATTCCAATGTTTTATGCTGCCTGTGCAGAGATGTAATTCGAAGGCTTGTCAATTGAACTTTAAACACCCTATCTATACCTTGACTTTGTTTATATATATATTACTATATTAAATTTATATATATCATATATGTATATATATATATATATATAAATAAAGTTAATAAAAATTACAAATACCTGTCGACATATACTGAGCAATAAATCCAGGGAAGCTATGAACGTAACTTTGTAATTAGGTGTGATTTTTTGAGTCTATGCTTTCGGGTGTTGTGTGTGTGTGTGTGTGTGTGTTGTGTGTGTTGCGTGGTGTGTGTTGTGCGTGTGTGTGTGTGCTGTGTTTGTTTTGTTTGTGTGTGTGTGTGTGTGGTGTTTGTGTGCGTTTATGCGCGGCGCGCAGGGCGCATGTGTGATGTGTGTGTGTGTGTTGTGTTGTGTGTGTACGCGCGCGGCGTTGTGGTGTGTGTATGTGTGTGCGCTCGTTTGTGTGTTGTGCGTGTGTGTGGTGTGTGTGTGGGTATGTGTGTGGTGTGTGGTGTGTGGTGTAACATGTGTGTATGTGTATGTGTATGTATGTGTTGTATGTGGTGTGTGTGCTGTGCTGTGTGTGATGTGTGTGTGTGTGTGTGTCGTGGTGTGTGTGTTGTGTGTTTGGTTGTGTGTGTGTGTGTGTGTCACGGCCAAACACTTCTTCAGTCACGACCAGTTCTACTCCACGAGCCGCTGGTGGGAAGTGCTCGCAGCTTAAACGGTTTAATTGCTGTTACGCGATGACACAACTGAAACCGTTCCATCATGAACAATGTGGTCTACACAGAAGTTCTGACCACCTAACGGGCATGGACTAGTATATATAAAAGCTCAAGCAAGGGGGTGAGGAATATGTGAAGTTATTATGAGGAAGACTAAGAAATCGAAGAGCTAGACGAGGTTATAATGGCAGTTATGAGTAACCGGACATGTTTCGTGAAAGGCCAAACATGAACCTGAGATCTGAACTCTAAGTACCTCGTTACAGCCGCAAATATATACATAATGCCAGTCAGCACATAAAGGAATAACGATTGCCCCCAATAACTCCAACGTCAAAGATGGACTGACGTTTATCGACAAAGAATATGGTGGGTAAAGTAGGGGCGGGTCACATAAGCAGTTGTGACTGGTCGCTGTATTCAGTACCCGACTATCAAAATAAAATCACTTTCCCTCGCGAGTATACAGTCGCTCCTCTTTCATTCATAGGAAAAAAAATCAATTGCTATGACATTGGTAATATATGACAGATTATTTACTTTGACCTGCTCTGAATTACATTTAACAGACAAGTCCCTATTCGGAGAGATTTTTGGTTAGGTGAAATCTGGCAATAATAGACGGAGTAAAAATCCACCGAATGGCACATTCTTAACAGAGTAGAAAGACGGCAACGAAAGTGCATAGCAAGGCGTGACTGTAAATCGCACCCGGTTTCCGCGAAAGCCCGTCCGTATTCCCACCCGCCCGGTCGCACAATACGTTATCACTGACGTCAGTATGTGACGTCATCACACACGTACGCCCCCTTCCGCAGTTTGCGCGCCAGGAAACAGTGCTCTTCGGAAGGAAACACTCGAGCGTGAGCGATTCGAAGAAATTCTTCCCGTTTGAAATTGGCAGCCGTTTAGACCCGCGTCCTTCCTCTCATAATTGCCGACAAAGGAACACCGAATTCGCAAATCGGCGGTTGTTAAAGTCACACGCGTTTATTCGACTCGTTCGCATATATCTTCACGCTATCGATAGACTGATGTAGCGACTTCGCTTCGATGCACGAGAGTAGTAAAACCTCAGGCCCCCTGTGAATTGGCGACAGGTTTCTCGTCTCTGTAATGTAATGTAATGTGTTGTAATGTAATGTAATGTAATGTAATGTAATGTAATGTAATGTAATGTAATGTAATGTAATGTAATAGTAATGTAGATGTAATAGTAATGTAATGTAATGGCAATTGTGATGTATGTAATGTATGTTAACTTAATGTGATGTACATTTAATGTAATGTAATGCAATGTATGTATGTGAATGTAATGTAATTTTTTCAATGTAATGTAATGTAATGTTAAGTGTAATGTAATGTAATGTAATGTAATTAATGCAATGTAATGTAATGTAATGTAATGCAATGCAATGCAATGCAATGTAATGCAATGCAATGTAATGTATTGTAACGTAACGTAACGTAAGGTAATGTAATGGTAGTGTAATGTAATGGTAATGTAATGTAATGTAATGTCTCTGTAAGGTCAGAGGTTATCTGACCGAGTGATCGCGCCGTAACGCGGTGTCATTCATTTCGCATTTTCCGCACTTCGCCATTTCCCATTTCGCAATTTCCATTTCGCACAGTTTCCCATTTCGCCATTTTCGCCATTCGCCATTTTCCATTCCGCCATTTCCCATTTCGCCCATTTTCCCACTTTAGCAGTTTCCATTTCGCACAATATTTTTATGTTGCTTCACCCCTGCACTGAAATTGATCCTTCCATTCGTTTAAAAAAAAAAAAGTCATTTCTAGGGGTTAGGGCTTAGGGTTAGGGTTAGGTGCCTGTACACGATTCCATATGTTTTGATATGTACATTTCGCCTTCTGTTCTTCAATATAATAGTTGACTCCAATATCTAAAGATTCGTTATAATTTATTCATTACTGAAAAGGAGGCCTATACTTTTAACCCACCTCGAACAAGGGGTGTCGGGGAGTATAAGACGAAATGGCGAATGGGAACCTGGCGGAAACGGGAAATGGCGAAAATGGGAAAACTGGCCTGAGTTTGGAAACTGGCGAAATGGAAAAATGGGCGAAGTGGGAAATGGCGAAACGGAAATGGCGACAATGGCAAATGGCGAAGTGGGAATTTTTAATGGCAATCGGGCTAAATGGCGAAGTGGAAAGGCGAACGGGAATACTGCGGGAATAAACCGTAACCGCACGTATTATAGTCTACGCTTTGCCTTCTTCCGGCTAGAATACCACAGTCTCTGCGGGTTGGACGCATCTCGTTGGATCGTCGGGAGGTTCGTTTCATGTGACTGGAGCAGTGATGTGACAATGCTGTCCGTTCGGTGGTTGTTAGCACATGAGATAAGACAGAAAAAGGAAGATGTGATGAGAGTACAACCCCCGCACATCTCATGTGTTCATTATCCGTGTGCGCGTGAAGCTGATCGTTTCTGCCTCCCGCTGCAGTAAGAAAAATCATATCTCCCAACTACCTCCACTATTTCCTGCCCTTCTTCTCCTACTCTTCCTCCTGCTCCTCCTTCTCCTCTTCGATCCTCCTCCTCCTCCTTCTCCTTCTCCTTCTCCTCGTCCCCTTTCCCTCCTTTCTTCTTCTTCTTCTTCTTCTTCTTCTTCGTCATCTTCTTCTTCTCTCCTCTTCTTCCCCCTCCTCTTCCTTCGCATCCTCCTCCTTCTCCTCTTCCTCCTCCTTCTCCTCATCTCTCTCCTGCCGTTGTTGCTAATTTTGTTGCACCCTTCTTCTCTACCTATTCATGCTTATTCCCTTCTCTACCTCCTCCCGCTCCGGTACCTTTTATAATGTTGGCGTTAAACAAAAACACTTTCCTTACAAAAGCGTCCTCCTCTTCTACTTCACCTAATCTAATTTATCATGCTGGCTACCTTCTCTTAAGCATCTACCTTATAGCATTCGTCTTTCTGCCACCTCCTCAATCTATTCCCTTCCTTGCCTTCTATATTATGGTGTTTGCAAAATGCTATAGCTTTGTGGTTACAAAATTCAGAAACGTTCCTCTCTCTCTCTCTCTCTCTCTCTCTCTCTCTCTCTCTCTCTTCGTCTCTCTCTCTCTTGTTCTCGATCCTCTACTCTCTCTCTCTCTCGTCTCTCTCGGCTCTCTCTCTCTCTCTCGTCTCTCTCTCTCTCGGCTCTCACGCTTCTCTCTCCGCTCTCNTATATATATATATATATATATATGTGTGTGTATATATATACGGGGAACTTATATGCACGCCCACGTGAGAGCATGCCTATGCGCTGCGTGGAAAGAGAAGCATATCAGACCTATATTTGTTTTAACTTGAAACAGGTCAAGAGATCGTTATATCGTTATAGGGGCAGACGTAAACTCTAGGCGCTAACTTATTTTTCGGTTAATTTTACGCGTATTTGGAAATAGGATGCTGGTTAGCGTATACGTCGGAGATGCACACGTCGCACGCGCGCACACACACACACGCACGCGCGCGCACGTACGCACGCACGCACACACATACACACACGCACACACGCACACACACACACACACTACACACACACACACACACACACACACACACACACACACACACACA
>NW_014579842.1:12153-13931 GCF_000485595.1 Priapulus caudatus
TCTTGCTGAAATCCTATGTTAAATTGATTCCTGGCATCAACCTGCCCATGACGTCTGGTCACTTCCTGTTTCTAGTAGTTTTTAAGCATGCTTCACCCATGACGCGCAGGTCCAGATTTAGATATAATGAGGCCCTAAGCTATGGGAACATGTAGAGGCCCTATTTGGCAATTGTTAGCAGAGAATAAGGCTGTGTAACAACTGAACGTCGCAAGAACACCACTATCAATTAGGTTAATTAGGTTAGTTCGTTACATATAAGTTATAATAATACTGTAACAATTGAAAATAACTGAGACTGCGAGGCCTCCTGCAGACCGCGGCCCTAAGCTGTAGGTGGTTTAGCTTATGCCTAAATCTGGTTCTGGTGAGCCAGTGCTATCATAGATGTAGAGATAGACCATATTTTTTCTAACACATTCTTCCCCAACCTTTTAAAACACGGCGCGGAGTCGGCCATCTTTCTTCTATTCTATATCTGTGGCACGATTGATCGTTCGATGATCGTTCTCGACGACCGTGCGATTGATCGTTCTCCCTCTCCCAGCGCGACAGACCGCGGCTCCTGCTGGGCGGTGGGAACAACTTTCTTTTATTCTATATCTGTGATGCGATTGACCGCGATCGTTCTTTCTCCCGCGCGACAGACTGCGGCTCCTGCTGGGCCATGGGAACGACGAGCGCGATAGCCGACCGAATCAACATCAAGCGGAAGGGTGCGTGGCCACCTGCGTACCTCTCCGCGCAGAACGTGATCGACTGCGGCGACGCCGGCACGTGTCATGGCGGAGGCATGCTTGGCGTGTACGAGTACGCGCACAAGAACGGCATACCGGACGAGACGTGCAACAACTACCAGGCGGCCGACCAAAGTGAGAAGCAATCACGCACGATGATGATTAACGATCTATCTATCTATCTATCTATCTAACGATCTATCTGATGATGAATGATTTTGCGGTGGTGAACGCGCTTGCATGTCTAACCGGCTGCGTGGTGAAACAAGGCTTGTGAGGTCGAGATCTGGATTATCGATTGTTGGTTTATGTGTCGTATAGATCGTATGATTGAGCGTATCGAAGTAAAGGTTTGAAGGTAGCAATTAAAATTTCTGAACACTATTCAAGGTATCTGTTGCAGTGTTGGGTAAAATTGCGAGGGGTTTAAATGGGTAAAATCAAGGAGAAGACTCAGATGCTATCTCTTTATCTCTTATCTTGTATAATGACAATAGCTAATCATATGCAGTCAGGTATTAATAGCTCTTGGTAATCACTATCGTGCATGACATGTGTAAACTGTGATATCGGAAAGGGTGTTCTTTGTGTTAATTCACGAATTTCTGTCGCTTCACAGAGTGTGACAAAATGAATCAGTGTGGTACTTGCTCCTGGTTCAAGGAATGCTATGTGGTGCAGAAATACAAGCGATGGTTTGTCGGAGACTATGGATCCGTTAGCGGTCGCGAGAAGATGATAGCCGAGATCTTTGCCAACGGTCCAATCAGGTAAAGGTTTACAGATGACGTAATGCCAAGTAACACATTTTAAAGAAGAAAAAATAAAATAATAAAAGAATATTCAACCTCAGATGATTTTCATCCGATATCTAAGTGTGAGCCATTTGTTAATTTGCACACAATATCGCTTACACTGCCACGGTTTAGATTTTATCCGGAGTTAAAAAAAACTATGTAGTACAGTAAAACTCGCGTAAGTCAACATCGTCTAAGTCGTCAATTCGCGTAAAGCTGGGTTTACACTATCGATTTTTGTCAG
>NW_014579842.1:13941-36309 GCF_000485595.1 Priapulus caudatus
GCAAATATTTACATGATTTATTTACAACAATTTGATAACAACAATTAATTTTTACAACAATTAAAAATTATATATTTTTTAAAATAGGGTTTGGGTTAGGGTTAGGGTTAGGGTCACAATGTTGTGAATGCACCATAAAACAGGAGTTTGAGGCACGTGATTTGTATCAACCAATGGCAGCGCTCACTAGAACCATGTGTTCTTGATTGACTTGGGAAAAAAAATCATGCAAGCCGCCCACTGCTGTCTGATGGTGTTCACTGCCAATACCATAAATCATGTGTCCACCCCACAGGGACCTGACGCAGAAAAAAAAGAGTGTCATGTAAAAAGAGATGTCTTCTTTTTTTATATAACACATTTTGTTTTATATATATTTATTTTTTCTCCTCATGTCCCTGTGGTCCAACCACTGCCGGGCACTGGCACTACTAATTTCTCACACACTGGAATTCCTTGATATAACCTTATGCAGGGCTTCAGTTTCTTATTTTTAGATAGGGCTTCAGTTTCTTATTTTAGGCATGCATAGTTAATGACAGAAACAAAAGTATGGCTTAAAGTTTGAGCCTATGTAACATCTAGGCAGATGTAATAAGTATTGACAGGGTTCCTCCTTCACACTTAAAATTTGCTAGTCATGCATATATACCCTACAGCCAGGCTACAAACATGCATAGTGCGTTTTGTATAGTATAAACAATATGACATAGTATACAGGGGCGTAGCCAGTATGTAGCAGTGTAGGCCCGGGCCTACACTTTTTTTGGCCAAGTTTTCTTCTTTTTTTTAAACACCCATAATTCAAATCCATAAGCTTGCTGGACGAGTTTAAGAGTCTAGGCAGGAAAAACTATTGAAATGAACTTAGCAAGAATATGGCTAAATTAGGTGACCTATTCTTCTGTCATCTAGGCTGTCATTTCTATCGCGTGCCGTTTCATTCAACACTCTACCCGCCGAAAAAACTAGGATCCGATCTTGTCAGTTTTTTAACATTTTAACTCGTTCGTAACACTATTTTAACTCGTTTGTGTTTTTTGGGTTTAAAAGTGATATTGAATGAGGTGTCTCAAGTTAGCAAGAGGCCAGGGAACCAGAATGAACACTCGGGAAGGGCCGTTTCCGGCCATCTGAGGGGTTTGTAAAACCAAAAATTTTCTTTTACGCTCCGCGCTAACCGATGGTGGCGCTCCGCTCAGATAGTCGTGCCTACAACTTTGAAAATCCTGGCTACGCCCCTGGTATATGATATAATAGTAACATATGACAATATGTGGTACTGCAAATTTTTCCAAGCCTGCTCAATGATGTAATACTAGGGCAATCTCATAGTAAACATTCTGCCACCTTAGAGGTTTGAATGAGGATACATACTAGCAACTCGCTGCAACTCTATGTAAAGGTTACAACACATAAATTTGGCTCCACGAAATGTGATTTAGCAAGAGAAAACTTCTCTCAGTTAGCCAAAGAACTGTTATCTCACCCAGCTAAAACTTGGTGTACGTATATAATTCTAAAGTCATTTACCCACATTTTGCTAAAAGCTAGCCACATGTAAGTACTGGTATTTAGATAAAAGCAACTGATTCTAAGTTAATGAGACTTCCTACTGCAACAACAATTCCAAATAATTTAATATAATATAATATACTGAAAATAGTGTTTCCCCTGGCCAAAATTGTCTGTGAGGTGGTGAAATTTTTGTGTGATGTGTTTGCGCATTTCGGGGTCCTAGCAAAGTGCGCAGCACATGAGCTGGCCAAGCTAGGAGGGTCCGGGGCCATGCTCCCCCATATATTTTTTTTGAAAAAATGGTGCAATTTGGTGCATTCTAAGCTATTCTGAACACATTGTTTGAGACTCTTGAATCTCCTTTTCAAGTTGTCAAAAGTTTCGTCAGCGAGGCGGTGTTTTAGACAAATTTCTGTGTGGCGGCTGAGAACTTGAGCGAGGGGGCCCGCCTCGCTCATGTCAATGCAGGAGAAACACTGATATATAATACCCCCTGAATATTTTTATGGGTAACATGTACGTTGTCCATGTGTTTTTGTCAAGTTACAAGTTTGCTAAATGTTAACTTGCTGTTTTATCAGTTTTAACTTGCTGCTTCTTAACAGAACGAAGCCTCGTCCTCACGAATACCTACAGTTGAAAGCACTGCCAGAAACATGGGACTGGCGAAACGTGAATGGAACAAACTATGCTAGTACAACGCGAAACCAGCACATACCTCAGTGTAAGTATAAATGGTATTTGCACTACGCTCTCGTCGCTTTTATGTAAAAGGATCACGCACTGCAGGAACACCACGATGGTCTTGCTGAAATCCTATGTTAAATTGATTCCTGGCATCAACCCGTCAATGACGTCTGGTCACTTTCTGTTCCTAGTAGTTTTTAAGCATGCTTCACCCGTGACCCGCAGAACCAGATTTAGATATAATGAGGCCATAAGCTATGGGAAGATGTAGAGGCTGGCCATATTTGGCAATTGTTAGCAGAGAATAAGGCTGTGTAACAACTGAACGTCGCAAGAACACCACTATCAATTAGGTTAATTAGGTTAGTTCGTTACTTAAATATAAGTTATAATAATACTGTAACAATTGAAAATAACTGAGACTGCGAGGCCTCCTGCAGACCGCGGCCCTAAGCTGTAGGTGGTTTAGCTTATGCCTAAATCTGGTTCTGGTGAGCCAGTGCTATCATAGATGTAGAGATAGACCATATTTTTTCTAACACATTCTTCCCCAACCTTTTAAAACACGGCGCGGAGTCGGCCATCTTTCTTCTATTCTATATCTGTGGCACGATTGATCGTTCGATGATCGTTCTCGACGACCGTGCGATTGATCGTTCTCCCTCTCCCAGCGCGACAGACCGCGGCTCCTGCTGGGCGGTGGGAACAATTTTCTTTTATTCTATATCTGTGATGCGATTGACCGCGATCGTTCTTTCTCCCGCGCGACAGACTGCGGCTCCTGCTGGGCCATGGGAACGACGAGCGCGATAGCCGACCGAATCAACATCAAGCGGAAGGGTGCGTGGCCACCTGCGTACCTCTCCGCGCAGAACGTGATCGACTGCGGCGACGCCGGCACGTGTCATGGCGGCGGCATGCTCGGCGTGTACGAGTACGCGCACAAGAACGGCATACCGGACGAGACGTGCAACAACTACCAGGCGGCCGACCAAAGTGAGAAGCAATCACGCGCGAGCGATGATTAACGATCTATCTATCTATCTATCTATCTATCTATCTATCTATCTATCTATCTATCTATCTATCTATCTAACGATCTATCTGATGTCTGATGATGAATAATTTTGCGGTGTTGAACGCGCTTGCACGTCCGACCGGCTGCGTGGTGAAACGAGGCTTGTGACCCTAACCCTAACAATTTTTAGTGTTATCTTGTATAATGACAATAGCTAATCATATGCAATCAGGTATTAATAGCTCTTGGTAATCACTATCGTGCATGATATGTGTAAACTGTGATATCGGAAAGTGTGTTCTTTGTGTTAATTCACGAATCTCTGTCGCTTCACAGAGTGTGACAAAATGAATCAGTGTGGTACTTGCTCCTGGTTCAAGGAATGCTATGTGGTGCAGAAATACAAGCGATGGTTCGTCGGAGACTATGGATCCATTAGCGGTCGCGAGAAGATGATGGCCGAGATTTTTGCCAACGGTCCAATCAGGTAAAGGTTTACAGATGACGTAATGCCAAGTAAGACGTTTTAAAGAAGAAAAAATAAAATAATAAAAGAATTTTCAACCTCAGATGATTTTCATCCGATATCTAAGTGTGAGCCATTTGTTAATTTGCGCGCAATATCGCTTACACTGCCACGGTTTAGATTTTATCCGGAGTTAAAAAAACTATGTAGTACAGTAAAACTCGCGTAAGTCGACATCGTCTAAGTCGTCAATTTGCGTAAGTCGACATGGAAGTCAAAGTCCCTATTCGCTCTCATAGTAGCCTAAATCCATTGTAATAGCCCCGCCTAAGTCGACATTTATAAGTCGTCATTATGTACAAGTCGACGCCGTTAGACAGGTCCCATGTAATACAAAGAACAGTAATTTCCCATCTGTAAGTCGTCACCAGAAATGCCTATGGCGCAGTGTACGGTCTAGGGAATGCATGAGCTGGCTGTCGCAGACGGGTTGTTTGAATCGCATTGTTCGCTTGGACACATTGTGTTTTGTTTCCAGCTCGCATCTCGCACACTCCCAGATTCCCCACTGTATACAGTGTATTATATAGTGTATGCAGCCAAATGCAGGGTGTGAAATTAATGCCCCGGATCGAGTCAAATACACCCTGATTTACTGTCGGACTCCCTGAATTGACATGTACCTGAAAATTAATTCTTCTATACCAGTATACAGTACTAACTAATTCGTACCAGAGCACAGCCTCGCGGAATTACCGTATTTTTTTCAGCAAGTGTTCCAAGAAAATTTGGCGGACGTGCACCGCAAATGTCATGCTACGCAAGGCAGCTAATACAGTTTATACGACTATACGCGCATTACATACATTGTATAAGTCGACAAAATGACGACTTATGCGTAAGTCTTCATTTTCTCTAGTCGACACAAATATGCTGGTCCCAAAAGTGTCGACTTATGCAAGTTTTACTGTAATAAAAAACTTGAGTAACTGTTTACACGAAGCATAAAAAATCATACCATTCATGAGATTTAAATTTTATTACATTTAAAAAAAAAAAATTTATGTACAAACCTGTTCATTATGGTTCTTATGTTAGTTGTGGAATCATGGCAACACAGAGACTTGAACAGAACTACACTGGTGGAATATACACGGAATACGCACTTTTGCCTCAGGTATTTATAGATTCACCTGACATATCTGTTTAATCAGCCAGTTATTAAAGTTCCGTGTAATTGGGCCGCACTTAGTAAATTATCGATGCCTCATGTTTATTAACATTAGGTTTTTTCAAGGGAGCTATGATAACTGAATTGCAATGACCATGTCAATGGCTTTATTATATGTAATACGTGACAGGAAAAGACGCGCTCATTGAATGAGGTTTCTTCTATTGGTTTGTACATCGATTTGACCTGTAGGTGGAGCTACTGTACATTCATCAACATTGCTGTTGATGTTTTTTTCAACAACTAGCAATAGAGTAGTTAGTAACTGAACTTCTATCATAAGTATACAAGTCAATTGAAGTCATGCTTACAAGTCATCATGTAAAGTTTGTAAATTGTTACAGGTGGGTACATGTATCATTGTAAGTGCGCAACTATAGAAAAAATGTATTCTATTTTGCATGTAACAGGTCAACCACATCATATCTGTCGCTGGCTGGGGCATCGATCATGACACTGGCACAGAGTACTGGATTGTTCGCAACTCTTGGGGAGAGCCGTGGGTATGTTCTCTTTATTGTGACTTACGTCGTGTTGTTTAATTCCATAATCAATTCTATGTAATTACCATATTGCTATATAGTGATTTGCTGGAACTCTTTTACAAGTGTCAGTCGTCTGCTTGGTCCGAGATTCCTCTGACCAATGCCCACACTGACGATTTTGGTGGATTTGGTGTGGGTTAGCAGCTCCTAATCCACACCAAATCCATCAAAATCGTCGGTGTGGGCATTGGTCAGAGGAATCTCGGACTATCGTCTGCTCTGAACGGATTACCATTTTCTTCAGGGTGTCAAATACTCCCTGATTTACTGTCGGACTCCCTGATTTAACATATGCAGGAGTCCGTGGGACTCCCTGAAAATTCTGCTATACTAACTAGTTCGTTCCAGAGCACGGCCTCGCGGAATTACAGTATTTTTCAGCAAATCTTTAATTTTGAACCTCAAACTGCGGACTCCCTCATTTTGCTGCGGACTCCTTCTTTTTGAGGGCAGGAAATCCATCGGACTCTCTTGTTCAAAAGTTAATTTCTACTCCTGTTCTTTGTGACAATTTATCGTGTGTGAACAGGTTGACCTCTAATATTTTACTCAATTTTTGTTCAATCAGTGTTAACATTTATTAACATCATCCAAATAAATTCTGGTTTCAGTAGTATGGCTCGGAATGTACTTTGAAATGTTTTGGTGAAAACCACAGAGTCGTGAATCGTGCTCATTCAGCGTTGGTATTGATGTGAAGTTTCTGTACCTCTTTGTTGCAGGGAGAGCACGGGTGGTTTAGAATTGTCACGAGCAAATACAAGGGTGGCTCCGGTGACCATTACAATCTTGCCATTGAGACAAGTTGTGCCTACGCTGATCCGATTATAAAATCTACCTTCATGACGGGAGAAGTTACAGGATAGGAAAAACTGGATGTAAATTTTCGATTGCCAGGATATAATTTCAATTTAGTTCACGTCAGTGATAGCATTGGGCCTAAAAAGACGTTTGTTTCCGCTAACGATCTGAAAAAAATTGGACACGGTAGGCAGGCAAAACTTTTTTTTTATCAAATACTTTTTATTTTTTTTTGTATTCTAACAATACTTGTTTTATACTTATAACAGCCCATATAATGACTTCAAAGTCAAATCAATGCATTTACCGATCGATATCACGTTGGGAATTTTTTTTTGCCGATCACGAGAAAAAGTATTGACACGGCGGTTTAAAATGGACTAGGTCGGGTTAGCGGAAACAAACGTCTTTTTTTAGGCCTTGGTGATTGTTTATTACAGCAGTAACCTTACTCTATTTAATACTATGAACCGTTGTCAGAATAGTCTGTCGTTTTTCAACATCATATGCTGAACTAAACTTCAAAATATAACATAATCCCATAACTCCACAGCAATGGTCAATCTAACCCAAGTTAATTATACTTCGTTACAAGAAGTTCATAAAGGAAGGTCTCACCCAAGTTAATATGCTCTTTGGTCAGGTCAGTGATTCTTTTTGGCTCGTAATGAAAAGAATGGACATGTTTGAAAAATTTACTCAAGTGTTTATACTATAATTATTTGCTGGTAATAATCGCGCATTAGTATTGTTCTGACAGTGGCTTCCATGATGATAGCACTGGTGATTGTTTACCATTACGAATTACTAGGATGCAAAAAATGTTATTACATGTAACTGGTTCAATAGTAATTTTTAAAACAATCAACTAATATCTTTATATATGTAAACTGGTGTAATGTTACATTTAGCAGGTGGTATTCGCATAAAACAGCACAATTTATATACAGAAGTCAATGAAACGTTAGTCGGAAGGTACTTTCATTGAGCAGAAAGAGTTCTGGATCTAGAACTAGAATATAACTCTTGGTAGCACTTTAAGTAACGTCATCGGTATAACAGAATTCACGAATCGATAGTCTGAAATGATTAGAAGTGAGTCGGCTGAAACTATAGGTGCTGTTACCACTGCAAAGCATGCAGTTGCGATGCGATTTTTTAAGCCCATCCCATCTATTGGTCATGAGAGGAACAACCTGACGACCAAGTTAATACATCTTGTCTAGGTTCAAATTTGTTTTTATTCCCAATCCATGGTATACACAGATATGAATCGGTCCTTGTTGACCACAGCCACATGAACGTTGCAACCAGTGTAGTATCGTGGATGAAATTTTACTACACCAGTCTGTTTTGGATTAATTACGCTTGTTTAGTCAAACTAATGCGTATTTTGTCAAATACGCTACCCTTGTTTTGCCCGACGTAGTCACAACACAGTTTTGGTAAAATGCTATTCAAAATAAGTTTTCGCCCTGCAGCTCCTCGTGTTAAGCGGATAATTAAGAGTAGAACTGACTTTTGGTGTCAACATATTTTTGTACGTGAGGCACGTGGCAGCTTCACGGGGTGTGTGTCCACTGGTGTAGCTACCAGGGTTTTGGCAAATACAGTCGTTGCCATCTTCGTAATAAACGAATAGTTCCGACCTCTCGTAGTTTTGTCAGGTTCTTAACTATTGCTGTCTGGCTATACAGTGCAGAGCTTCTTAACTTTCTTAGTTACGTAAGGCTTTCTTTACTGGGTGGGAGATGGATATATGTTGCTGGGACTAAGGTTGAGAGAGAGTGGAGCTTTCCTTACAGACAGATACCGTTCTGAAGCCTCTTGTTCTTGCGTTCTCTATTCTGTTGCGTGCGATCCTGTGTATAATTGTTTTGATATAGGTCTTGGGAATTTTTATAGGGTACCTAATACGTGTTATAAACAGATCGCAGTAATAAATTGTTCTAATCCAAAGTTTATGTGTTTGCCTCTTTTATACTTTAGATTTGTGACAGGTATAGTGTTAATAATATGGGTTTAATGGAATTGGTGTGTGTATGTGTGTGTGTGTGTGTGTGCGTGCGTGCGTGCGTGCGTGCGTGCGTTCGTGCGTGTGTGCTCTAGCCTGAGCGTTATGGGTGCGGACCGCTGCCACTGAAGTTATAATTTATTAGCATACACTCGCGCTTTTAAAACCAATACTTCAGAGATACATGCCATAAATCGGCTCTAAATAGGCTATGCCTAACAGTAAGTGCATATGCATATATATATATATATATATATATATACGTGCGTTAAAATTGACATCAGACGCCAGCTGCTTCGTCACATGTGACCCAGTCATTCCGTATTGGAATTCTCTCCCTTCCTCTGTAGTTTATTGCAAAATTTAGGCTTTTTCTACGGCGATCCACGGTGTCTCTTTACGTCTTCGATATGGTCTATTGGGCTTGGAAGACCAATGTGTACGAGGTTACCGCCTCGCGTATTATTGCCAGGAACACGGTTAAGAGCCTGGCGGAATAAGGGGGGGGGGGGGTCGGCTGGAGGTCATCCCATTTAATTTAGCGCCGGTTCTTATACGCGAAGGCACGAGTTCGTTTTCCCCGTTTCTCCTATTTCTCGATTTCGCTTTATTCTTAATTATGTCAACATCTTGTAATATCTTAAAATATTACTAATATGTTATTAATCTTGAGTTTTCGACCTAAATCTAATATTTTGTGTAATTTTAGAATATATTCCCACTAATAAAATGCGAGGGGATTTTTTTTCATTGTAGGAGCGGACATATAATCTACCATGTTTACTCTACCGGAATATACAGTATATATATATATATATATATATATAATATATATATATACGTATATATAATACGTATATACATATATAATAGTATTATATATAAAATTATATTATAAAACTAAATAAATATAAAACTATAATAATTATAAACGTAATATATATTTTTGGTGTAATTTCCACCATTGTCTAGCGATGACGTCACTAAAGAACTGGTGACGTGTCCTGATCGCTCTTCCCCTTGCTTTTTTGCACTCCTAATTATGTAATGATTACTAATATTACTACAGAGATAATTATAACATAGATTATACTTAAAATATACATAAAAATTTATATATATATATATATATATATAATCTATATTTTTAAAATAAAAATAAATAAATACATGTATTATATATATATATATATATATATATATATATATATATATTATGTATTATATGTATTATATAATAAAAGTATATAGTATATATAATATATATATATATAAATATACATATAAATATATATATTATAGATTAAACTAAATAAATATAAAACTGTAATTTCTCCCATTGTCTAGTTAACTGGCGATGACATCACTAAAGAACTGGTGACGTGTCGCAATTGACGTTGCTAGGCGACACGGCCACCTCGTTTCAGAAGTTTTATTGTTGCTCTCTAGCGTGCACGCTTTTCAGCCAACGTTAAAACTTCTTGCCTTGCGGTATTTCGACCGTGCGATTTCAAGTGTCTCATTCGATATGGGTTTTATGTGGAATATTGTGACCTTATTCAGCTTCGGCTGTATTAAGCCGAAGAAGAAGCCGAGCTTTGTAACTACTATCATAGATGTAAAGGAAGCGAGTGCCTCGGATTCCTACAACTATAAGGGCTCGTCACCGTCCACGTATGTTATATAATTATATATACATATATGTATAGTTTGTTTAAATAGTATTCATGCAATTTATGAAATGTATAAAAAACTAATAATTATAAACGTAATATATATATATATATATATATATATATATATATATATATGTGTGTGTGTGTGTGTGTGTGTGTGTGTGTGTGTGTGTGTGTGTGTGTGTGTGTGTGTGTGTGTGTGTGTGTGTGTGTGTGTGTTAGACTCCTGACAATATATCATATTATGTATTATTATAGGCGTATATATGACGACTATATATGACGAGTACAATAGGAGAGCAGCCATTGTTATTAGGTCTCTCTGAACGCTGCCGACGATGTGATTAATTAAAAGATTTCGAAGATTTAATTTTGATGATTAATTTTTAATCAATGTTATTTATCCCGTCACTGAGACTTTCGCGTTTCCTTTGTGCTTATGTGTCGTTGTGAAACACAATTCGCCGCAAGACATGGCGACTTGGTTTTCGTTTAACTCTGTAGAACTGTGTATCGCGTTTATTACGGATGTGATCGCGCCCACGGTCGTGGTGATTTGGGACAGTTCAATCAATACATAAAGAATTAATGCATCATCGATACTTTTGCAAGTTCATGCCTACGCAGCACACACAAAACAGACATGGAATAAAAAAACACTTCTATAGAGCGTCACCTGTTCATAGTGACCACTAAAAAAACTCCACGTTAAAAGATGCTGTGATACGAGCATTCTACAGAGCGGTCACCTGCTCAATTCGGTCAGCGCCTACTGTTTTTTTCTATTACTCGTGCCATTTTTTTCAGTTTTCCCCCGTGCTATCAATACTGCGATAGTCTGTCTGTAGCGATGCGGCGGGGTCTACCGTACGCCCGCCGCCCCACAAGCTATTAACTGGCGGACAACAAGCACTTGGGCGTTGTGCAGCCAGTGTGAATGAAGTTCAGGCCGAATTTAGCGAATTTAGCGAATTAGTGTGACGCTAAAGTTCTTGACAGCGAAGAGGATTACATTATTACTGAGGAAGCCCGTACGGATTCTTCTCATGGAGAAATCTGTAAATGAGCATTTAACTTCATTACTCTGCAAAACGACAGTAGACGATATCTATTATCTTTAAATGCGTGTCTTCTTAGCAGCGATGATTGCACTGACAGTTCAAGATTGTAGACAAGGCTTTACCTTCTCTTTATTCCTCTATCTGCTCCTTATTCATTCTCCATTAATTATCTATACCTTCTTCTTTCTATCTTTTATACTACTTCTTTTCCCCTGCTTTAACGTCTCACCCCTCATCCACATTTTTCGTTTCTTCGTTCCGCTACATGCCTCTCCTTGCTACTCATTCGTTTCTCTTCCCTAGCTTTTCCTCACCATTTCCACACAAATTTTCCAGCAGCTCTTCACTCTTTTCTCACCCTCTCGACACTCACTTATTCACCGCTACCTTAGTTTCTCCGCATCTTCCTAACCCATGCCTTCTCCTTCTCTACCTTCTCCCCACGCCCATTTTAGACGCTAACTTTTTTAACAGTGGCATTTTTTAAAGACTGGAACACATTGTCAAAAGTGCAGCAATCATAGAGACAAGGGTCACAACAAAAGAAGTATCACGTTAAAAATGCAAGCAAATAGACTGTGCATTTTCGCTCGTTAAAACCAACTGGCAACCAAACCTTTCAATCGCTGAGTAACCTGTCTTTTGTATAATATGTTTACAAAAGGTCTATACGTGGTAAATGATCATTCCTTTTTCTAAAACAATCGCGCGGGAACACATCGATGTTTCCCATGTACGATATACGAACACACAATCAAGGCGGTAGTTCGGAAAATGTTAAAATAAGAATCCTCTCTCTCTCTCTCTCTCTCTCTCTCTTCTCTCTCTCTCTCATAGTATAGATTTGACGATGTTTCGAATCTCTGTTTTCGGTGAAAAAAACTCCCGTAATTATATTCCCTCCTGATTAGAATTTCGTAATTTTTGAGCCGAGCCCCGTGTTCTTTCTCTTTACTACAAAGACTAGATTTATACTATGTTTCCCAGTGTTGCGTGCACTGCCTACTAAAGAGAGATCTAAGTATTAATAACAAATTCTGTTTTGCAAAACTTCACACCGGGGAGATGAAACGACGGAAATACGAGCGCTGGTAAATACCAAGGCCGTGTCCGCACACACACACACACACACACACACACACACACACACAACACACCCCACACACACCACACACAACACACACACACACGGGCACGCACGGCACGCACACACACACACAAACACACACGTGCACGACACGCACGCACGCACGCACGCACCACAACGCACGCACGCAAAGCACAGCACGCACGCACGCACGCGCGCGCGCGCGCACGACACACACACAACCACACACACACACACGTGCACACACACTCACACACACTAACGCACGCACGCACGTACGCACGCACGCACGCACACACACACTCGCACAGGCTAAAAAAAACTTTACATATGCGCGTTGAAGACAAGTAGGGGTTGGGTTTCTTCAACGTTCTTCTGAACCAGACGCTTACTTTTAGGTTCACGCTTCGCGTCCGTGTCCGTGATGAATATATCGTAGTTGGTTTTCGTCCGCGGCAGCTGTACCTCGCTCCCTCTATCGTCACTAACACATGTGAATAGCGGCGCACTGCTGTGGGGATGCAGCCCACGGTTTTCCCCTGAATATGCAGTAGGTACAACGTGGCCCATCCCTCTCGCGCTAAAAACGGCCGAGACTGAAAAAATATATAGTTTTGCATACATTTCATAATTTTTTTATAGATATTTGTCATATTATAATTATTATTTATAAACGTTTTCATAATTGTACGAATACTACTACTTAAATAAATATATAAATAAATAAATAAATAAATAAATATATCTATTTATTTATTTATTTATTTTTATAATTACATGACATACGTGGATAGCGACGCGCCCTTGTGGGGATGCGGGACACTGACTTCCCCTAGATCATCCGCAGTAGGTGCAAAGGTGACCTTCTTCTTCGCTCTAAAACGGTCGAGGCTGGAAAAGTTCACAATATTCCACATAAAACACATGTCGAATGATTCGCTTGAATCTCACGATCGAAATGTATACTATAATTAATAGTTATAGGTAAATTCCATAATTGCATGAAGACTCCTTGTTTTCTTATATTTCTATATTATACAAATTATATACACACGCACGCACACACGCACGCACTGCACGCACGCACGCACGCACGCACGCACGCACGCACGCACGCACGCACGCACGCACGCACACACACACGCATATACATATATGGTGTCAGGACAAATACCACCGGACAATCACGCCCCCGACAATTAGCCCATGCATTTAACCCCATGGCCATTCACGCCCCCAGGACAATTGCACCCCCCGGAAATTACGCCCCCGGACAATTTACCCCCGGACATTTACCCCCCCGACATTTACGCACCCGGGACAATTACCCCGGACATTTAACCCCCGGACATCTTACCCCCGGACAATCCGACCCCCCGGACATTTACCTAACGGCCGAGTCGATTTACCGCCCGGACATCTTACCCCCCGGACAATTACCCCCCGACATTTACTCGCCGGACAATTTCCCCACGACACAACACCCCCTTGACAATTACCCCACCCGTACAGCTATTAACCCCCGGACAATCACCCCCGACAATTACCCCCCCGAGACATTTACCACGGACAAATACCCGACAAATACCCCCCGGACATTGGTAGAAACCCCCGCGACATGTTGTTCACCCCGACGAATCACCCCCCGTACCATTTACCCCCGAACAATACCGCCCCGGACAATTACCCCCGGAACAATTAGCCGCCCCGGACGATTTACCCACGCGGACACAGTGTACGCACGCGCCCGGACAGACTCACCCCCGGACATTTACCCTCGGACATATTACCCCCCGGAACTTTACCCGCTGCCGGAGCAATTACCACCCCGGACATTTACCTCGACACGGACTTTACCACCCCACACAATCACCCCCTTTGACAAAATTACCCCCCGTGACATTTACCCCGCCGGACAATCACACCGATCCCGGACTAATTACCCCCCGGACATTTACCCACCGGACAATTACCGCCCGGACAATTTACGCGGAGATCCCGGACATTTTACCCCCTGACAATTTGTCCCCCGGACAATCACCCCGGACATTTACCCCCCGAACAATTCGCGCCCCGACATTTACCCCGGACAATTACCCCTCCGCCGAGTCGCCGGACCGATTTACTCACTTGGTGTTTTATTAATTCAATTGTTGAACGTGATACAGGCCAGGAGGTCGACGGGATGAAGGAAGAAGGCTGGTGCGAGGAAGGAGGGGAGAAGTGAAAGATAAGGTGGGTGGTGGAGAGCAAGAGGAGGAGAGGAGAGGTGGAGGATGAGGCGCAGAGGAGTGAGGAGGAGAAGGAGACCATGTGGGGAGGACGTGGTGCGAGGAGGAGGAAGGCGGGAAGAACGTGCAGAAGGAGGACGAGGGGTGAAAAGGGGAGGCAGGACGAGGAAAGAGGAAGACCAGGGAGAGCGGAGGAGGAGGAGGGGAGGAAGAGTGAAGGAGGAGGAGGGGAGAAACCTGTGAGAAGGTGGCGGAGGAGGAAGGAGGCGGGAGAAGGGTGGACCGGAGGAAAGCGGGCGAAGAGAAGGGTAGCGGAGGGGCCCGGTTGGTGGAGGAGGCGGAGGATCCCATAGCGGGAGAAGGTGGGGAGGAGAAGAAGAGGAGCGAGGGTGGAGAAAGGAAGAAGGGGAGGAACTGGGGAGAAGGTGGTGGGAAGATTGAGGTAGGGGGGAGAAAAATAGAAAGTGCGGCGATGAGGGACCAAACGGAGGACGCGTGAGGAGGAGGAGGAGCGAGGGCCGGCTGCCCGCCCGCAGGAGGAAGGCTGGAGCCCCGCGGAGCGACGAGAGACACCAGGAGGGGGAAGGAGGGAGGAGCGAAACACTGGGGAAAGGTGGGTGCGACGGGAGGAAGGAGATAAGTGGAGGAGCCGAGGAAACGAGAGGGAGAAGGTAGTCGAGAGCGCCAGGTGGTGAGGAGGGGAGAAGGGTGGTGCGGAGGATGGAGGAGAAGGGAGGAGAAGGTAGAGGAGGAGGAGGTTGGGAGATGCGATGAGGTAGAGGTGTAGAAGCGCCCTCCTCATACCCTGCCTTGCTCCCCCACCTCGCTCTCGCTTCTCCTCTCCCTCTCTTTTTGTCGTTTCTTCGTATTGAGCGCACGGCCCCGCCCCGGTCGCGCTGTTTCTCCTCGGCTCCCTCCTCCAGCTCATCTCCTTCCTCCTCCTCCACCCACCCGCTCTCGGCGCCTTCCTCCTTCGCTTTCTCCGCCACCTTCTCCCGCCGACGCGCCCCGCCACTCTCGCTTCTCCATCTCCTCTCCCGGTCGCTCCTTCCGCCGGACAGCCCACGCCTGACTGTGTGAACCCGCCCGCGATCGACACAGACAGCTCCATCTTACCTCCTCTCCGAGCTCCACCCCGTTCCACCCCTCTCTCCTCCTGCCTCCTCCTCTCTGCTCCACACGCAACTTCCTCCCTCCTCCAGCCACCTGGCCCTCCGGCTACAGATCCTCCCATACGTCTACCTCCTCCACTTCCTTTATCCTCCTCCTCCCTCCTCCATGCACCTGCGCATGAGAGCCATTCTCTGTCTCTTTTTCTTCTCGCTTCGATCCTCTAACTCCTCGTCTCGCCTCCTCCTCCTCCTCCCCTCCTCCACCTTCCTCCCCTCCTCGCTCCTTCTAGCCTTCTCCCACCTCCTCCTCCTGCTACCTTCTCCTCTCCTCCCTTCACCACCTTTTCCCCACGTTCTCTCCCTCCTCCTCCTCGCACCTCCTTCCTATGCTCGGTCCTCCTCCGCCTCCTCCTCCCACCCTTCTCCCCCTCCTCCTCCTCCACCTCCTCTCTCCTTCTCCTCCTCCGCCTCCTCCTCCATCCCTTCTCCCTTCCTCTCCTCCTCCTCCACCTTCTCCCTCTCCTGCAATCCCCCACCACGTCTCCCGACGCTTCACGGTGCCGCCGTGAGAACGCGGCGTGCGGCTAAGCTGTCCCCGCGCCACACGCCCACGCACGGCCGGCGCGGCCCCCACTGCCCGGACTCGGCCTGCGGGCAGAGTGCAGCCCCGACTCCGGGGCCCGGCCCCACACGCCCGACCGGAGGCGCTCCGAGGCGAGCCGCCGGCTCAGACGCCGAGTGGGAGAGCCCGCAGGAACTCCGCAGGAGGGGCACCGCTTCCCCCCCCTCCTCCTCCTCCACACCTCCTTCTATCTCCTGCCTCCCACCTCCTCTCCTCCTCTCCTCCTCCTCCATCACCTGCCCCACCATCATCCAGCCTCCTGCCACCACCTCTTTGCTCCTCCTCGGGACCTCCTGCCTGTATCTCATTGTTCGGGTTAAACAATGAATCATAAAGACCAAGTGAGTAAATGTGCCGGGGTAATGCTCCGGGGGGTAAATGTCCGGGGGTAATTGTCCGCGGAGGTAAATGTCCGGGGGGTAAATGTCCGGGGGTAAATGTCCGGGGTAATGTCCGGGGTAATTGTCCAGGGGTAAATGTCGGGGGGTAATTGTCCGGGGGGGGGGAGGTAAATGTCCGGGGTAATTGTCCGGGGGGTAATTGTCCGGGGGGAAAAAAAAAAAAAATAAAAAAAAAATAAATTTCGGGGGTAAAATGTCAGGGGGTTCATTGTCCGGGGGTAAAATGTCGGAGTGATTGTCCGGGGGGCGATTGTCCGGGGTAAAGTGGTCCGGGGGTATATGTCCGGGGGGTATAACTGTCCGGGGGTAATTGTCCGGGGGGGTAAATGTCCGGGGGGTAACTTGTCCGGAGGGTAAATTCCGGGGGGTTAAATTGTCCGGGGGGTAAATGTCCGGGGTAATTGTCGCGGGGTAAGATGTCCGGGGGATAATTGTCTGGGGGTAATTGTCCGGGGAAAATGTCGCGGGTTAATTGTCGCGGGGGGGGTTAATGGCATGGGTAATTGTCCGGCGGGGTAATTGTCGCGGGTAATTGTCCGGGGGTGATTGCCGCGGTATTTGTCCTATAGACACAATATAAATATATATATATATATATAGTATAATATGCTTATAATTATAATCAGTTTTTACATTTCATAATTTAACATATTTCTAATTCTTTATAATTATTATTATAAGTGTTTCATAATTGCATAAATTCTACTGCTTAAAAAAATAAATAAATAAATAAATAAATACATAATGTATTTATTTATTTTTATGATTTGATGACATACGTGGATGGTGACGCGCCCTTGTGGGGATGCGGGACACTGACTTCCCCTAGATTATCCGCAGTAGGTGCAAAGGTGGGTTTCTCCTTCGGCTTAATACAGCCGAAGCTGAAGTAGGTCACAATATTCCACATAATACCCATATAGAATGAGACGCTTGAATCGCATGATCGAAATGTATACTATAATTATTAGTTATAAGTAAGTCTCATAGTTGCATGAAGTTTTCTTTTTATATTATAAAATTATATACACACACGCGCGCGAGCACGGGCGCACGAACGCACGCACGCACGAACGCCACAACACACCACACACACACACACAACACACACACATACACAAGCACACACGCAACACACACACACACACACACACACCACACACACACACACACACACACACCACACCACACACAGCACACACACCACACATACACACACGACACACACGTACACACACACACACACACACACAACCACNTCCTCCTCCTCCTCCTCCTCCTCCACCTTCTCCCCTTCCTCCTCCTCTACCTTCTCCCCCTCCTCCTCCTCTACCTTCTCCCTCTCCTCCTTCACCACCTTTTCCCCACGTTCTCTCCCTCCTCCTCCTCCACCTCCTCTCCTCCTCTCCTTCCGCCTCCTCCTCCACCTTCTCCCCCTCCTCCTCCTCCACCTCCTCTCCTCCTCTCCTCCTCCGCCTCCTCCTCCACCTTCTCCCCTTCCTCCTCCTCCTCCTCCACCTTCTCCCCCTCCTCATCCCCCACCACGTTCTCCCCACGTTCACCCCCTCCTCCTCCTCCACCTTCTCTTATCCTCCTCCTCCACCTCCTCTCCTCCTCTCCTCTCCTCCAATCACCTTCTCCACTCCTCCTCCACCACCTTTCTCTCTCCTCCTCGACCTCCTGCCTGTATCACTGTTTCAACATTGAATAAATTAATTAAAGACCAAGTGAGTAAATGTCCGGGGGGTATTGTCCGGGTAAATTGTCGGGGGGGTAATTGTCCGGGGGTAAATGTCCGGGGGTAAATGTCCGGCGGGTAATGTCCGGGGGTTAAATGTCCGGGGGGTAATTGCTCAGGGGGTGTAAATGTTCGGGGGGGTCATTGTCCGGGGGGGGTAAAATGTCCGGGAGGTAATTGTCCGGGGGGTGATATGGTCCGGGGGGTAATTGGTCCGGGGGTAAAATGTTTCAGGGGGGAAATTGTCCGGGGGGTACAAATTCCGGAAGGTGATTTCCGGCGGAGCGATTGTCCGGGGGTAAATGTCCGGGGGGTAATGTCGGGGCGGTAAATGTCCGGGGGGTAATTGTCGGGGGGTAAATGTCCGGGGAGGTAATTGTCCGGGTGGTAAATGTCCGCGGAGGTAAATGTCCGGGGGGTAAATGCTCCGGGGTAATTGTCCGGGGGTAAATGTCGGGGGGATAATTGTCTGGGGGTAATTGTCCGTGGCGGAATGTCCGGGAGTAGGGTAATTGTCCGGGGGGGGTAAATGGCATGGGGGGTAAATGGCATGGGGTTAATTGTCCGGGGGGTAATTGTCCGGGGTATTGTCCGGGGGGTGATTGTCCGGGGGGTATTTGTCCTATAGAACCATATATATATATATATATATATATATATATATTGCGCTTATAATTATAATCGTTTTTTACATTTCATAATTTAACATATTTCTTATATTATAATTATTAGTTATAAGTGTTTCATAATTGCATAAATTCTACTGCTTAAAAAAATAAATAAATAAATAAATAAAATACATAATGTATTTATTTATTTTTATTTGATTTGATGACATACGTGGATGGTGACGCGCCCTTGTGGGGATGCGGGACACTGACTTCCCCTAGATTATCCGCAGTAGGTGCAAAGGTGGGTTTCTCCTTCGGCTTAATACAGCCGAAGCTGAAGTAGGTCACAATATTCCACATAATACCCATATAGAATGAGACGCATTGAATCGCATTGATCGAAATGTATACTATAATTATTAGTTATAATAATGTCTCCATAGTTGCATGAAGTTTGTCTTTTTATATTATTAAAATTATCAGTACAACGACGCGCGCGAGCCAGGGCGCCACGAACGCACGCACGCACGAACGCACGCACGAAACGCACGCACGCACGAACGACGCACGCACGAAGCACATACACACACACACACACACACACACACACACACACACAACACACACACACACACACACATACACACACAACACACACACACGCACACACACACAGCCACACACACACATATATATTATATATATATATATATATATATTATTTATATTACGTTATAATATTAGTTTTTTATACATTTTCATATTGCATGAATTACTAGTGTTAAACAAACTATACATATATGCATATATAATTATATAACATTACCTGTGGAACGGTGACGACCCTTATAGTTGTAGGAATTCCGAAGGCACTCGCCTTCCTTTACATCTAGGATAGTTGTTACAAAAGCTCGGCTTCTCTTCGGCTTTTAATACAGCCGAAGCTGAATAAGGTCACGAATATTTCCACCTAAACCCATATCGAATGAGACACTTGAAATCGCACGGTCGAAATACGCGCAAGGCACAGAAGTTTTAAACGTTGGCTGAAAAAGCGTGCACGCTGAGAGCAACAATAAAACTTCTGAACGAGGGTGGCCGTTCGCCTAGCAACGTCCAATTGCGACACGATCACCAGTTCTTTTAGTTGATGTCATTTCGCCAGTTAACTAGACAATGGAGAAATTCAGTTTTTATATTTATTTAGTTTAATCTATATATATATATTTATATGTATATTATTATATATATAATACCATACTATATACTTTTATTAATATAATTACATATAATACATAAATATATATTATATATATATATATATATATATATAATACATGTATTTATTTATTTTTATTTTAAAATATAGTATATATATATATTATATATATATAAATTTTTATGTTATATTAGTATAATCTATGTTTATAATTATCTCTGTAGTAATTATTAGTAATCATTACATAAATTAGGAGTGCCCAAAAAAGCAAGGGAGAGCGAATCAGGACACGTTCACCAGTTCTTAGTACGGTCATCGCTGGGACAATGGTTTGGAATTACACCAAAAAATATATAATTACGTTTACAATTTACTAGTCCATGCCCGTAAGGTGCGTCAGAACTTTCTGTGTAGACCACATTTAGTTCATGATTTGAACGTTTTTAGTTGTTGATCTTTGGCGTATTACAGCTAGGAATATTTAGCTGCAGGGCCACTTCCCACATGGCTAGCAGTGACGTTAGAACTGGCCGTGACTGAAGAGAGTGTTGAACCGTTGACACACACACAACACACACACACCCATACACACACACACACACACACACACACACCCCACATACACACACACAGCACACACACACACACACACACATACTACAATGACAACCACACACACACAAAACTGTCTTACGGTGCGCACACAACACGCGTACACACACCACACACACACACACCACACAACACACACACACACACACACACACACACACACACACACCAAACACACACACATACGGCATACACCAAACACGATACACACACCACACACACATCACCACACACACACCACACACGCACACACCACACACGCAACGCATACACCAAACCCATACACACACGCACACATAGTTACACATCACAGATACACTACACACACGCACCGCAACACGCACACGCACACGCCACACACACACACACACCACACATAGAAAACCTTTACCTCGACACAGTAGTTTTCTTGACAGCGGGCGACTTTCTTGCGGGCGGTATCTTGTCGATGTCTTGTCGATCATAATATTATATGCTTTGGTGGCTGGGCACTTGTTATAACCAATTTTTAACCAATGCAAGAAACAATGTAAAAACAATGTATAACATTTCCCTGGTTAGATTATGATGGAGCGACTTTAAAAAATCTTAGATGGAGCGCTTTTGGTTATTACATTGTTTTATTACATTGCCATTGTGTTTTTTCGTGGTGGTGACGTTTGGCCACCCCCGGGCTCGGTTGCAAAAAATTTTCCCACTATTTTAATGTTTTTGAACGCTGAAATTGTGAAAAAAAAATAGCCATGGACGTGTCATGATCAGAAATGTTCCGACCAAGTTTGGAGAGGATTCGTTGGAGCGGTGCGGACACGTATAGCCGGAACACCACACACCACACCACACACACAACACACACACCCAACACACCACACCACACCCACACACACACACAGAAATCCCAATTTTATAGTAAGATTATAGTTATTATTTTATTTAGTTTTATATATAATTTATATATAATACTATTATATATGAGATACGATTATATATACGTATATTATATATATATATAATTATATAAGATATATCTGTATATTCCGGTATGAGTAAACATGTGGTTAGTATTATATGTCCGCTCCTTACAATGAAAAAAAAATCCCCTCGCCATCATTTATTAGTGGGAATATATTTAAAATTTACACAAAATTTAGTTTAGGTCGAAAACTCAATAATAACATACTTAGTAATATTTTAATCATTACAGATGTTGACAGTAATTAAGATAAAGCGAAATCGAGAATTAGGAGACAACGGGGTGAAAACGAACTCGTGCCTTCGCGTATAAGAACCGGCGCTTAAATTAAATGGGATGACCTCCAGCCGACCCCCCCCCCTTCTTCCGCCAGGCTCTTAACCGTGTTCCTGGCAATAATTTACGCGAGGCAGGTAACCTCGTACCATTGTCTTCACAAGCCAATAGACCATATCGAATGACGTAACGAGGACACCGTGGATCGCCGCTAGAAAAAGCCTAATTTTGCAATAACTACAGAGGAAGGGAGAGGAATTCCAAATACGAAGGACTGGGTCACATGTGACGAAGCAGCTTGGCGTCTGATGTCAATTTTAACGCCACGTATATATATATTAATATAGTATATATATATATTGCATATGCACCTTACTGTTAGGCATTAGCCTCTTTAGAGCCGATTTATGGCCATGTATTCTCTGGAAGTATTGGTTTTAAAAGGCGG
>NW_014579843.1:1770-2106 GCF_000485595.1 Priapulus caudatus
CATGACGTTACCTGGTAGGACTGAGACTGGGAGCGATGTCTGTGCTCGTAATGGTGGTGATCGTATTTCTGATTGCTTCTACTGAGTAACATGACTGATGATGTCATCATAGCTCAGAACAACTCCTTCACAGCAGATCGACTGAAACAGACAAATGTCACCAATTAAAATACAACTAATTACTGTTACACACTATCAATCAAACATGATCACGATCATATATATATACTGCAATATTGGCAATACACGACATACACCTTCCCAATTCCCACACACAAAAATCGCAATATTGATTTGGTTTCTTTCTCTCTCTCTCTCTCTCTCTCTCTCTCTCTC
>NW_014579843.1:2991-5513 GCF_000485595.1 Priapulus caudatus
CGTAACGCATGACCGTGTATCGTAACGCATGACCGTGTTACGTAACGCGATGACCGTGTAGTAACGCCATGACCGTGTACGTAACGCATTGAAACGTGCTACGTAACGCAATGCCTGCTACGTAACGCATGACCGTGTACCGTAACGCATGACACGTGCCTACGTAACGCATGACCGTGTACGTAACGCATGACCGTGTACGTAACGCATGTACGTGTACGTAACGCATGTACGTGTACGTAACGCCAGGTATAGATATACGGTGTATGAAATGCTATTCCATAATGTATGTATTCAATACTATTCATACATGTAATATGTGTACATGGATACATATGCATCAGAAGTAGATCTACTACATACAAAAGTAGAACGACTATCTATTTCCTATACTATCTACTATCTACTTCTGATATGCATCTGATATATATATATATATATATATATATAATAATACTATATATATCAGATAGTATATATAATATATATTATACGTGTATGTAGGTAACTATGTGTGTTACTATACGGAGATTTGAGCAAATACCCACGCACCCGACTACTCATAGATAGCTCATAGTCATACTAGCTTTCACAATCTTAGCAGGAAAATCTGTTGAGACGTGAGTGTACACACACAACAGCGCTCGTACAAGTTTCAGAGCACGTCTGTGCATGTACATGCAGGTAGACAGGCATAGCTAACCGATAGAACAAGCCAAACACAACACATCTGCCGGCCGCCTGCACTGTACTGCCTGACTCGGGTGAATGGTCGTCGCTAGACAAGAGCCACTTTACTTGTGTTTTGTTTTACATGTTCCTCGAACGTATGGATCGTCCTTTTCTATTACAGTATTACTATTAGTGTTTATTTTACCTTGTTTCATTCCAATTTATCTTTTTCTTTTCTACTGTCAATATGTCGTTACAAAACCCTTACGTAATCCAACCTAACAAAATGCTAGACTGAATAGGCATTGCACATACATGTACATCAAGAGCTAATAATACCTACAAGAGCTAATAATAAGAGCTAATAAGGTATTATTAGCTCTTGATGTACATGATGTACATACATACATAGACACACTCATGTACATGGACACACGTACACGCACACAGCTTTACATTATACACATGCACATACACACATACACACATGTACATAGACACACATACACACATGTACATAGACACATGTACATACACACACAGTTGTGCATTATACACATGTACATACATACATGTACATACATAGCTCCAAGAAACGGTATTGCTAGGGTTATAATATTGACGTCAGTCACACAGCCTGGTCGGGTTAGTACATACATACATGTACATACACACACGTACATAGACATGCACATACACTCATGTACATGGACACACGTACACACACTGAGACGTGCAATGCACATACATGTACATACTTGATACATACACTCATGTACATAGACACACGTACACACACACCTGCACATTATATACATGTGAGCAATTCAACAAATCTACATGTACGTACATCTACATGTACTTGTATACCCCACACCTCGCGCACGCAGTAGTATCCAGCGACTCTCCCACTATTCTAGCCTAGGTACACGTGTGTGATTCCACAAACATGCCAAAACACGCAGACGCACATGTACATGTACGAACGAGAGGCAAGATACGGGGATTACAACAAATAACGTACGCACTTACCTGTCAAAATTTCCTATAGCTATCACTCAGTATCAGTATCACAAGTTGTTCGGGTGCATTCGCTTGAACTTCAGTACTTGTCTGTAGCAGAGTAGCCCAGCAAAACACCAGCAAAGTGAAGAACTCGCGTGTATGTGCACGTACTTATGACACTGACTGGTTGACTGCCTAGCACGTCACGCCTGCTAGCTGTCTCGCTCTCGCTGTCTCTTTCACCTTCACGCACTCACACACAATCGTGACAATGGCTTCTTGGTACTCGGTACACACGACACTTCACCTTGTTCTAAACATGTAACCTCGAAAACAGCAGGTTTATAACTGACGCAAGAGTATGATAAATATACACACGACACTTTCTTATTCCATCGGTTGGTTGGTATACGCGCGTGTGTGTATATAACGGCGTTAACACAGTAACATCATCACACTAACAAGAGCAAGCACGAAATGACGCTGTGCTAAACTGCCGGATGGTGGAACAACAAGCTTCCTGCTAGCAATTCGCACATGTTCTAACCTGACTAATGCGCGCGGGATATCTACTGCTGTTGTCGACTGACTGACTGATTCACACACACACACACACACACAGTAAGCACGCAACTATCTTGCCCACCACGTTCGCGCCCGCAACTATACACGCTGATTCACGCATCAACACGCTAGACACCGCTCTAGCAGTGACGTCATAAACACGCCCACATCACGTGACCGCCATTCACAACTCCGGCTAGACGGGTCTTAGCGGCAGTGTTTGCATAATTATGTAGTCGATGCAAGGATGTAGTCGAATAAGCGCTACATGTAGCGCTTAT
>NW_014579843.1:5593-8398 GCF_000485595.1 Priapulus caudatus
CTCTGTGCACTGCGTGTGTGTGTGTGTGTGTGTGTGTGTGTGTGTGTGTGTTTATGTAGTGGTGGTGGTGGTGGGGGGGTCTAGTACTCCCAACAGATCCATCTCTGATGTCTGTGGCTACTGTGTTATATCCTTGTTACAAAAATTATGAGAATTTTCTATTTACATTCGAATAGCTGTGCATATTCTCCGTGTATTAGATTATATTTTATAGATTATATTTGCTGTTCTTGCCACTATGCTATAACCTTAGATATTCAGCAGTAAAATTAACTGTGTGACACCACAGAGTAATGAACATATATTACTATTTGACAAGACAGTTAGTGAAATGATATGATATAGGAAACATGTGATAGATAATGGTAAGTGTTTGCACAAACAACAACAAAACAGTTTGTTCTTTTTCTGATCAGCCCATTAAAATCACATTAGCTACCAGAATTTAGATAATGACGATTTAAAATCATTTTTTACGAGTCTCACACAATCAACTCACCAAGATTTTACACCTCAACACGACCTAAATTTCACAAACAATATTAGCCATAAAATGTAATAAAAAACGTACGAGGTGAAAACGTTTAAAAACAATACATAATTTATTTCACTATGATACAAATATAAGCTGGCTGAGTTCTATTTCTCTCACATCACACATGATAGAGTAAAGCGGGGGACACCGTCACACACCATGAGAATTTATTCGCACGTCCGCAGCGATAGTAAAATTGCAGCGAAGTTCGCTTGGTGTGTCCGCTCAAGCGCGGGCGATTTGCAGCGATCAAACATGTTTGATATGAGAAGGGACGGGTACCAGTCTAGTGCGAATAATGGCCGATTGTTATAATGCAGCGAATCATTGATCAGTATGCTAATCACATGCCCACATGACTGTTGGAGCCATGATGGAGACGTGTGGCGCCAGTAGATCGCGTGTAGTGTGAACGCTGCGGACGTGCGAATAAATTCGCATGGTGTGTCCGCTCAATGATCGCACGCGGGTGCGAATATTTTCGCCGCGATTTTCGCTGCGGATATGATCGCCGCGGACGTGCGAATAAATTCGCATGTTGTGTCCCAGGCTTAAGCAATGGTACTAACCGAGCAGAGTCGATGCCTGTTGAAGCATCTATAGTAGACTCGTCACGCCATCTATCGGTGGCTACTGGCGAGAATCGTGTATTCAACCGACGTATTTAGAAATGATGCAGCAATCACCTTAGCGACGCCGCAAGTTTATAATTGTGCTCTAGCACTCGAACTGTTGTTGAACACCGCCGTCTGCAACACATATGTCACCTCCACACTGTCAACATGTGTTATAATTGTCCACTGTCACTATTATTACGCTGGATGTCACCGCAGGCTGTCAGAGGTCGGTGTGAAGACAGCGCCCTCTAGTGCTAGTAGCTGTAACATCCTTGCAAGGTTCTTGCAATCATCTGCAACAATTGAGCGGACATGTTTGATCGAGACTCGGTGATGTGGTGTGTTATTGTATATCTCTCTCTCTCTCTCTATCTCTCCAATGTCTCCCCCCCTTCTCTCAACTGTCTCCCCCCTCTCTCTCTCTATCCAGTGGCATAGCCAGGATTTTTTTAAAGGAGGGGGGGCCAAAAACAGCAAACTGCGCAAAATAGTGGATGACTTAATATTACAATGGTTTCTCCGCTTCCCTCTCTACGCCCTTTACTCCCCCGCCTCTCAGCTCTGCAATCTTTGTTTTGGGTGCCATGAAAAAAGGCGACATTTGTGTTCGTTATTCTCTGTTCCCTAGATATCTGTTCAGTGGCGGATCCAGGATTACGAGGAGGGGAGCGAAACACATGCGGGGGTATGGGGATCCTCCCCTAGAAAATTTTGAAAATGTAAAATTGTAGATCGCAGGAGGTGGTATTTGAGGCACTTTTAAGTACATGTACAGTCTTCATTCTGACTATGACAATTCTCCTTTTAGTAGAACAATTCTAATTATATTTTTTATAGTTTTTACTTTTGGATCAACAGGGCCTCCTTTGCCCCCCTCCCTAACTACGCCACTGTCTCTATCTCTCTCCCCCTCTCTCACTCCTCTCTGTCTCTCGCTCACTCTTTCTGTCTCTCTTCCTCTATTCTTTTCTTCCTTTCTTCCTCCCTCTCTACGGTTGTGACGTGTGACATGTCGACGCCATGACCGTGTACGTAATCAGGGGTAGAAATAAGGACAATATGCAAGTTAGCCCGAAGGGCTAGTAAGGTAAGGTTTGTACTAGCCCTTCTAGTTTTCAACTAGCCCTTAAAAGCATGATGTTGATAGTGGTTGCACGGGCAAATTGTTGATCTCACGAATGCTCCGAGATGCTTGTGAGGGTATTGTGGACTGAATTTGAATGCTCACAAACCGCAATTAAATTCCCATTAATCATACACTGATATATCCTAAAACAGGCGGAATTACGAAATCTGGTCTGGAATTGTTTACTTGCCCGACGGGCAAGCCAGCCTGGCCTTTAATTTAACTAGCCCTTCCAAACAATTGCTAGCGGGCTAGCGGCTAATTCGTAATGTATGTAGGCGGCTAATTTGTAATGTAGCGCCCTGCGTAATGTATCATGAATGTATGTATTCAATACTATTCATACATGTAATATGTGTACATGGATACATATCAGGAGTAGATAATAGGTAATGCATATGCATATGAATCAGAATATGCATCAGAACTTGATCAGAAGTAGATCTACTACATACAGAAGTAGAACTACTATCTACTGTCTTCCTATAATATCTACTATCTACTTCTGATATGCATCTAGATAAATG
>NW_014579843.1:8408-20908 GCF_000485595.1 Priapulus caudatus
ACCGTACCTATCCCGCTGTGATGTCTTCCTTCATGCCGAATGTTCAACACTTGTAGAGCACTCATCATACCTTTTGGCCACACCCCCGTCACCTCGGAAACCGCCTGAAACACCATTCACACAGATGACAATTATACACGTAGCTACCCACCACCAGGTAGCACCACGTTACCTCACCATTGTACAACTGAAGCAACAACGACAACCGTATGTCAAGTGACTAGTGAAAATACTGAGGGGAAGCAGAATAGAGAGCAACATGTTCACTTGTTGTTCGTGAAGGTTTACAACTACGTTCTCAGTATAATCTTCTTTCCCTCGTCAGAATTTGCGGATGTGTAGTGTAGAGCCAAACTACCACCGTGTTTAGTGGAAGGATTGAATGTTTACATGGCACATGCCAAATATGCTGTTAAAATGTATCAGTGATCTCTGCTAGCAGCTATGCTCTTCTTATTGGCTCACAATCTTCTCAGTATATGATCATAAGTTAATTACCAATGCTTTAATTAATTAATTAGCAATGCTTTAATTAATTAATTAGCAATGCTTTAATTAATTATATACCAATGCTTTAATTAATTAATTACCAATGCTTACCTGCTTAATGTTTATCCACTGATTATAATATGCTGGTGCTGAGATGTGAAAGTAGGCACACTGAGTTGGTAACCTGCACATGTATATTCAAATACAATGTTCTTACTTACATATTAACAACTATATGATTTTGATGTTAAAATTAATTAGTTACAGTATGAATTGTTGCTTAACTGTAAACACTAAACCGCTGCTGGAATTATTGAGAATATCTGACTATTAACTGCTAAGTGACAACATTTATTTTATCAATATCAAATACAATAAATCTTAAAAAGAATTGACACTGTGACATACTTACATGGTATTTAGGTCCCAATCACCGTACGTAACAAAACAGAAATTATGACTGCCAACTCCCTCCTTCCTTAACCAGTCATCGAATGTCTACAACAGATAAACATACGATACCGGTCAATCAACGTTCAAAATATATTCGAACAATTACTTATAAATATCTCAAACAAAGAGAAATGACATACTGCACTTTAAAACAGAATTATCACAAAATAAATATCAGGATCAGCATTAAAATAATTGATAGTGAAAGATTCTGAGTTCTCACAAATTATCACATATTTCCAGCAAAATCAAAGACTATTTCTGATAAAATCAGTCTCACAAGAATGCCAAGTGTGATAACATTTGGGAGAGAAGCAGATCTCCCCACACAGCGACTACCCGCCCAAAAAAAGAGCAAGAGTAAACCCCACATGCTAAGCAGTAACGTATGAACATTAACAGCTACTCCCGCGCCCAGAGCAGATAATACCGCTACAGCTAAACGGTAACATCGCACATAGTCACTACCCTCCAGAGATGTCTACCCACAGCTAAAACAGGTCACATACATAAATGCAGCCTACCCTCGTAGTTTTAATCCATACTACTGTCACTAAAAAGCTACTGGAAGCTGTTTGTTTACTCATATAATACCTGGAGAGTTTGTTCCAAATCTGGCTCATTATCGATCATGTCCTGAATGATACCCGTGAGCTGTGAACATAAACAAACAAACAAACACAAATAAATAAACAATAATAAGATAACAATAATGAAATATATATATATATATATTATTACTAATACATATATATATATATTATATATAATATATAAAACAAATGACATAGTATTTCTGATTCCCAACCAGTAACAGAGTCAAGAGTGACCGTACATTTCATGCTCACATATACTTTGTCCAAAACATAGAATTGCTTCCCATCGTTTGGACATTGACCGTTTTTATACAATAAGCAACGAACAACAGCTGCGCCAAAGCAACCCATTCCATATGAAAAGATATTGATACATGCCTAAGTAAAGACAAAGACACATAGAGAACAATTGATTGAAGTGTGTGTGAACACATGCACCATATATACACCCCCACGAACCTAGTACAAGAAAGGACTCGAATCCATGTGACCTTGGTTCGAACATCATGATGGAAGATGCCATTCAAGCGCCCTCAAACGTCTGCACCACTTTTAACACTGAAATTACGATGATTCCTGAAAACAGGTAACACAATGTTACCAGACTGGCACATGTTAGTTTAACAGATGGCACAGTTATGTTAACTGATGGCACATGTTATGTACTGATGCACATGTTATGTTACTGAGCACATGTTATTACTGATGCACATGAGTTACCTGAAGCACATGTTATGTTACCGATGGCAACAGTTATACTCGAGGGCACATGTTATGTTACTATGACACCATGTTATGTTACTGATGGCACATTATGTTACTGGATGGCACATGTTATTTACAGATGGTCAACATTATCGTTTAACTGATCGGCACAATTATGTACTGAAGCACATGTATGTACTGAGGCACATTACTATACTGAATCGCACATGTTATGTACGATGGCAACATGTTGTTCGCGATGGCACATGTTTATGTACCTCCGATGGCACATGTTAGGTTACTCGATGACACAGTTTTATGTTACGCGATAGGCACTTTAGTACGATGCACATGTTATGTACAAGATGGCAACAAGTTTATTACTGATCAGGACCTGCCAACCCAATCGATATCAGCCAAGTAATAATTATTGGATTATCCGCGTAACAACAGGCATTTGCAGTACACCTTTATTGTAAGTCTTATTACAGTATAATAAAAACATAATAGCGAAAAAGATAGTCATTTGCCAGTTTTGTCTTAGCTCACCACTGTCGTCTGTCTGTAGCTCTCTGATGGCCATTGTGCTAAGAACAGTGCACTACGCAGCACACCTTAATTTAATCTCTCCCGTGAATGAATGGAAAATACCTTCATGCGATACTACTATCTCGGATTCCGTGACGTCATTCAAATGCGCGCCCAAACATAGACAACAGACCGAAGCCCATAACACAGCACAAGCATACACCATTTCCAGCTGAGTACCGTACGTTTTAAAGAGCTATTGCCTAAATCCTACAAGACACAGTAAATCATTTACATGATAATAGTTGATTTTACAACTGTGTATTATTTCTTTTTTTTGGCATAAAAAATATAAATCAGAATCAACTCTGTCCCGTAATTCAGTCGTCCGTAACAACCGTAATTTGACCTCGCGGTCCGTCAACAAATACGGGCAAAATACGTAACAGTGCAGTCTGCTGATGGCACAACTATTCATGGTTACAGAAGAATGGCAACATTGTTAGTTACTGATGGCACATTTATTACTGAGCACATGTATGTTAACGATGGCAGATGTTATGTTACTGAATGGCACATGTATTACTAGATTGCACATGTATGTACTTGAAACAAATAAATGTAATGTAACATAACCAAGTATATATAGTAGGCTCACCAGTAAGATAGAGGTACCAACGTAGGGAAAGGTCTCAAAAGAAAATCAATAAATCTGAAAAACCATTATGCAGGGGTAGAAATGAGTTTGAATACAAGGAGTCCAGACGGACTCCGCTACCCCGCTAAAAGAGGGAGTCCGCAGCAGCAAAATGATGGAGCTGCAGCTGGAAGTTCATAAATAACAGATCTGAACAAGAACACTGCTTATTTGCAAATTCAAATACGGTTGCCACGTCGCGCAAATTTCTTTTGGACATTTTGGAAAAATACGGTAATTCCACGAGGCCTGGCTCTGAAACGAACTAGTAGTAAGTATGGCATCTATTTTCAGGGAGTCACACCCCACCAGACCCTGCAATAATGTCAAATCAGGGAGCAACAGTAAATCAGCGGAGATGACTCCGGACCACGTAATTTCGCACGGCCTATTAGTAGGATGCAAACTAAAGTAAATATGTGTACAGCTAAGTGATCCCGTTTGCCTTGTTATTTATTAAGAAAGACTGACTACAGCACCAAATATGTTGACTCTACTGCTCACCTACAGCTACATGCGATATACCTGTCCACAACACCAGATTTTATCGAAAGAACACCCGTCACGGACTGCCTAACTGGGCTGCAAGAGTCGTTGTCGAATGCAGGTACTAAAGACCGAGTACAATATTGCATCACACACAAGTGTACATACTGTACTAACAAAGTTACCCTAACCTAACACAACCCTAACCCAACCCTAAACATCCCCAATATAAAAAGAAAACATAATCCAAACAACCAAACACCTCGTACATCACGTAGTACCTAAGGACAACGGACCTCCCATCTGCTCTAACGCAGTACATAGACGTGCAGTGACACATAACTGTACATGAGACGTGTCATGCAACTACCGGTACATAGACTGCATGTGTACACTACCCGTACATGAGACGTTTCATGTCAACACACCGGTACATGAGACGTGTCAATGTGCACACAACCGCGGGCATTGAACGTGTCATGTCAACACATTACCGTACATGAGACTGCATGTCACACTACCCTATACATGAGACGGTCATGCTGCACAACAACCCGGTACACTAGACGTTCATGTGCACACTACCAGTCACTTGAGACGGTCATGTGGCACACTACTACGGTACATAAACTCAGTCACACTACCGGTACATGAACTGTCATGGCACACCACCCTATACATAGACGCTCATCCTGCACACTACCGCATGAACTGCATGTCACACAAACTGGTACATGAACGTGTCAGGCAACACTACGTACATGAGACGTTCCACACAATGGTCCAACGTAGTGCGACGCTTCGCCGTATAATAGGTCACACATTGCTGAACTATGATTGTGTAACAACTGTCAGTGGACAACTCACCAACAACCATGCCCACACTAAGTACAACACATAACTATAGACCACACAGCTAAATCTATGTGTAATATATTATTATATATATAATATATAATATATATATATAATATATATAATAAGCGTAGCTAAACTATTCCGTGGCGGAAACTTCATGACCACACATCTGGACCCATCTCACCGCACGCCTCGCATTTCTACGCATTCACCAAAATACGAAAAAAAGAAAGAAAAAAAGCAGCCCGCAACACAGCCCTGTAACCCTGTCTGTGGCCTGTGCTGTTCACCTCGTGGCCTGCGTACCTGCTTGACTGGCTGGGCGGCTACTAGGATGCCAGTACGGGGGGGGGGACGAAATTCATTATTGACATTGTGGGCCATGCTTATGCGTATAGAGAGGTGGGCACCTGCGCGGCGAAACGGATACAGCAAAACTTTCCCTGAATCAAGGGAAACACAGGCAATCGGGAATGACACACAGTGCCGCACGCAAAGAAAGCGATCGTGATTCAATACGATTTCCCAGTATATAGTCAGAAGCACGTGGTGATCTATTTATTTTTGGATTAACACTATTGTGACAACGGTGGCTCAATACCGGAACATTTTCACAACGGCGTTGTTAAATTTGACAATGGCGGTGCACCACAGTGCCTCCTATGTAGAAGAAACCCTGGTATAATAATAATGCGTGTGTATATATTATAGTGACAGTGTATAATTACATATATATATATATATATATATTTATATACTATATATATATATGTGTGTGTAAACGTGCAGTGGCGTGCGTGTCGCGTGACTGTAAGCTAAATTGCTCCAAGTGACTGTGAGTGGATATGCACTGCACACGAGTTAGAGGTAGCTTTCAAGCGGCAAACATAAAATCAGGCAAAAATGAATTATTTTAACATTGCACGTTTGTACTTGTTATATATGTGTGTGATAAATAAAAAAAATTGCTCGGGAATACGTTCATTCAAAGCTTTTAGACTACAAAGTGAAACGTTCGGGTCGAATGTTTCCCAGCATTACAGTGGCAATTGTTCCGCTCTACGCACTGGCCGTATTATGAACCATTACATTTTGTTGGGTTTTTAGCACGTTCTATCTCGAAAACGGTTATGGTAAAAATTCTGAAATTAATAACATAAACAGTCGACGTGCTTCTCTGTCTAGACTACAAAGTTTGATTTCATAAAATAATTTATATTAAAAGTTATGACATCTGAAAATGGCTACATTGACTCGATGGAAATGATGGTCCTACATCTATATGGTTACGTCGATCTGTCACTCTTGACAATTACTCAACGGTTGCTCAAATATAAACAATATGGCGCCATTATACAGAACCGAGGCAAAAAGCGTTTTTCGAGTTGTTTCTTCGTTGAGCAAATATATAGGCTTAATACATATTTTTAGTTTTATTTTCAAAGCTAACGTTCAGTTAACGTGTAGTGAGTTATTTACCTACGTTTTTACAGTGGTTTGTCACAAAAATTTACGTGGGAAGCTACCTTTATTCAGACAGTGCCTGTCTGACTAGGCTGTTCCATTTCCCATTACCGTAGACATGCCAGATACAAAATGCATAGAAACACATTATAACACTGAGCAATGGTAGGGGGGGTGCAAAGCTAAAGTAATGCCAGAGAGCACTATGAGTGTGTATTTTCAGGAAACGACTTGGGCAGTGAGGGCTATTAATAAACTTGCTGCATCTCCACTGCACCAGCACATGGCAGTGCGCAGGCACCAAGCGCAGGCACAAGCAGAAAAAAAACAATGTGTCCAAGCGAACAATGCGAACAATCAGTGCAAATTTTGTACAGTGCAACTGAAATGAGGAATATAACCTTGCCGCTGCAGAATGCGGAAATTAAGCCTAGAAATCGTAATGATTCCGCAGAATGAGGAATGGTTGGAGACCCCGGCTATCGTACCCAGGGTACGTTCCGGCAGTAACCTGGGGGACATAGACCCTATGGGCCTATCATCTATAGACTATATGAGTATGAGTCTTACTACCCTACCCCACAGGCACCTATATCTAACACGATCCCCCAATGCGAGCACCGAAGGTGTGAGAAGGTAGGACACACAATTTCACAACTTTATCAAATCGGACCTTTTTTAGATAAAAAATGTGAATGTTTCAATTAAAATACATGTATGTGCATACACGTTCTTAGTTTGTATTGTTGTCTCCGGCGTCTTTGGTTGAACTGTCAATCATGTATTACAGCGTATATAGCATATATTCCATATTTGTTAAAAATTAACAGTTACCACACGTTACAAAAATGGCGGCGACTTGTGTTTCAAATTTTGTCCAATCAGGTGGTGGCATTACATTCAGCTCGAAATCGTAGCGAAATATGTCAACACCATGACCGGCATTGAACGTGTGGGAACTGTTGATTTTTTACTGGCGACGGATTTTACTCTCCTAACGCTGTCAAATATTATCGACAGTGCAAACATATACAGGGAAGGTTACGTAAAACAAAGTAGGAATACGAGAGATGGTGCATATTTTTATTGAGATCAAAAACTTTCATTGATATCGGACATTCGTGAAATTGTGTGTCCTACCTTCTCACACCTTTGTGCTCGCATTGGGGGATCGTGTTAGATATAGGTGCCTGTGGCTGTGCCCTACCCTACCTCAGTAGGGGCGCAAATCCACTTTAGGCACCTTAGGTATCACGAAGTGATGCACAGATTTTCTGTGTATCATCAACTGATGCACAGACTTTCCGTATATTAAAGAATGATGCAAAAACCCTAACCCGTAACCCTAAGTCATAAAGTATAACCTTAGTCTTAGGTATCACGAAGTGTGTTAGGGTTAGGGTAGGGGTCCCTATATACAGAGAGTTGCGCCAACTCAGGATTTGACTCCATGTTGTTTCCAATGGATCCACACGCTGCCGCATTAAGTAGCAGCGCTGTATGGATACGCTGTACAATGGTCCGTAAGTAATTAATTAGACTAATCTTGCTTCCAATAAACTCAAAATTTACAGAGATTATAGCTAAGACATGTGTCTATGGTGTATCTAGATTTCTAGAAATGTAACTCAAATTGGTTCGCGCCATATGATAGTTTAATTGTACACTTTCTTACCGCCCATAAAGCCGTTGCGTATATTAACCTGTGCGATACCGCGCGTAAGATACTTGCTAATTAATTAAACCACTCGCCTTCAATAAACTCAAGAATCACAGAGATCATAGGATAACACATGTGTTTATACTGTATCTAGATTTCTAAGAAAAGTAACTCAAATGCGTTCGCGGCCATATAATAGCTTAATTGTAACTTTCTTAGTGTAAACACAGCAGCTAGTCATTTTGAAGAATAATGACACTGTAATTCACAAGATAAATGCGTTCCACTCTCCACTCGCTCGCAGCTGTAACATGTGCTTTGCAGTTCTAGAAAATCTAGATACCCATAGACACATGTCTTTAGCTATAAATCTCTGTAAATTTTGAGTTTATTGAAGCACGCGATTAGTCTAATTAATTTACTACGGCCCATTGTACAGCAATCCATACAGCGCTGTACTTAAGCGGCAGGCGTGTGGATCAATTGGAAACACATGGCCGTCCAGCGATCAGCGTGACCGATTTTTTCCGACTCGTCATGGCGCAACTCTCTGTATACAGGGACGCCTAAGGTTAGGGTTAGGGTTAGGATTAGGGCTAGGGTTAGGGTTAGGGTTTAGGGTTTTTGCATCATTCCTTGATATAAGGAAAGTCTGTGCATCAGTTGATGATACACAGAAATCTGTGCATCACTTCGTGATACCTAAGGTGCCTAAAGTGGAGTTGCACACCTCAGTAGTGACAGTACTGTCAGTAGTCAGTACCTGTACTGGTTGAATTTTCGTTCGTTCAACGCAAGTCGCTTCAAAGTCTAAAACAAGAAAGTAGTCAAATGGTTGCCGGCGTATTGTGCACATTTTACGTAGTAGCGAACTACAACGCATATGCGATGCAGAAACAATACATGTTTTCAACATTTCTATGTCACGTTCGCGTCCATGCTCTCTGATCAGTGGCGCCATCTCTCAACGGTAAAATCAAACTGTGGCGATTTCGTTGACTGACTTATTTCAGGCCACTATTTTTACGCTACTTTTATTACTCTGAATATTTGTTCGCCGAGGCCCGGTATATGTCAAAAAGGAATATTTGATCAAATATGCACATATAAATTAATGTGGACATATTTACTTGAATGCAATGATGTAATCCAGCAGAATAGGGTAACACAGAGGTAACCCTACTGTGTTGAGTACGTTATTGTATACAATTTTCACTAGAATTGTGATATGAAAAAAGTGCGTACACGGACACGTGCGTGTATAAAAGAAACACAGCATTAATAACAATATTATTATGGTCATAGGTCACAATATTTCGTTCCAAATTTTACATGGCAGTATTTAAGTTTACTAGTAAGATGAGAAGTAATCTACACGGCTGTCGCTAGTCGATGATAGTATATAAGTATATATAGTCGCTAGTCGATAAAGGTATTATAATACTCTAAAACGTATTTAACGTAGAGTGGTATCAACATAATTACAGTACATATTACATATTACAGAAAAACGTTTACTGGATAAGATTGATAAAGGTTTGGCCGTGAAATTCCCATCCTACACTTCGATGTATGTATTTCAATAACGTAGCAGCGTGGCAGCGACTTCGATCAAATATGACATCTTCGCGCCATCTATCGGGAGAAATATTTCATATGCGCACATTGTATGTTGTGTGTAACTCTAAAATGCATTATTAAAGGTATTATAATACTCTAAAACGTATTTAACGTAAAGTGGAAGTAATATAATTACAGTACCTATACAGAACAACATTTACTGGATACGATTGGCAAAGGTTTGGCCGTAAAATTCCTATCCTACACTTCGATGTATGTATTTCAATAATGGAGCAGCGATTTTGATCAAATATGACAGCTTCGCGCCATCTATCGGGAGAAATAATTCATATGCGCATATTGTCTGCATTGCGCGTCCATGCAAAATTTGTATAATGTGCGCAACCGTAAAAATGCACAAATAAACGTATTATAATACACCAGGAACGTATTTAACGTAGGATAAAATAATATACATATTGTATTGATAAATTATATACTTAGCGACTGTGTTGTGCTTGGTATTTGTTAACGGTGCAGGTTTAGGGGGACAACCGTTGTGCCACCACAGAACTATATTAAACTTATATAAACTTATAGAGTAAACTTATTATTAATGTGAGCCTTACGTTATTATGACATTATTTATCATACATGAACATATGCGGTATAATATGTATTTAGCACTTTTAATACTTTTTAACTCTAGCTATATGTCCGTTCGTTTAGCAGCGCGTTGGGTTAGCTGATGCACCAACTTCTGTATACTCTCTTATATATTTAACCAAGCTTATCGTAAATGTATAATACTGCTGTTATAGCTAGGCAAGGTTTTCCTGTACGTCATCTTTGATGAACGAGGTTTCAGGGAGCGTGCATGGATGGGGATTGTGAGTGTGCGCTGGAGTGGATAACGCTTCAGGGAGCGTGGATGGGAATTGTGAGTGTGCGCTGGAGTGGATAACGCCTCTATCGTTCGATCACTCCCACACGAAGATGTCGGTGAGCCGTTGCTACCCAACGTCGCTAACGCAGGCCGCGTCATTGCACGCGTTAGAACGCAGCAACAATGGCCACCGTGCTGATCACGTGGCGTCACACTGGCGGCCACCACCGTAGCTTACGTCATTACTTACCGCTTTGTCGGCGTGTCGTGTCGGCATGACAACGCTCCATACATCCGGCTACGCTTGATCTGGCGCGTTCTGGTCCTTTATTGGAATTTGTAAATGATTAATTTGTGTTTTGCTTCGAGATTCGCTAACAATAACTAAACGTTGCTGTCGAATGATTGACTTCGTTGATACAGCTTTCTGTAACAAGGCATCGGCCGCTGCAGGGTAAGGGGTCTCTGGTGCCCCCTAGATTTTAAGAACAAAATCAAATAAAGGCTAAAACATTGTAATTAACCTTAAAATAAATGTAAATCATTAAGTAGCCTTCCGTAAAACCCTTCTCCCACACGGAATCCCCGGCCACACAACGCGCGTTCACTGGGAGATGCGCCCCTCCTTCGTCATTACTCCCTTAAGCCACGACACTTCACCTGCACCCAACACCCACACCCACTAGGAACATGACTGAACATGCTATGACGCTGCCGAGGCTGCGTGGAGTACATTCACCAGCCTGCGCTCTCCGCCTCTCTCACGTCACTCCGTCCTTCCCTCCATCCGTGTGTGCGGATAATTAAACTCGTATATATATATAACCTCAGCCCAACTAAACTCGCCTCCCTCCGTCCCTATCCCATCTACACGACTCGCCACACATCTCGTGGACACACGTATACCCAGCCTCCGCGTGTATAGTGTGTGAGTGATCATGACGAGGTCGTGTAAGAAAGTGCGTCCGGCACCACCAAGGCTGCCACTACTGCTGGCTCTAGTATCGTGTACCGTGCTAGCCGTCAGGTCTGTAGGTGAGTACACATAGAAAGCTTATATATATATATATATATATATATATATATATATATATACACATATCAGATGTCCGTTGTCAGAAACAACGTGAATAGTTATGACTATCATCAGTATTGAAATGTCGTCATTTTTGCCCGACACTTTATGTAGTTATGTCGTTTTAGACTTATGATGTCGTAACTACATTCTAACAAGTATAATCCGCAGTTTATTATGATATATCTGACAACGGGCTCACCGAAACCGTAATAGCCGAACACGGGAACCGAACTGTGTTTGTCGCACAGTCTTCCGAGTTACGCTACATAGTAACACTGCTAGCTGTGCGCTCTACGTTAGCGCGTCACGTTGGGCATTACCTGATCATTATCTTAGATCGTCTAACACACGCTATCATTGTCACGGAAGGTGAACACGGGTAGGTTTACTAACATACGCTATCATTGTCACGGAAGGTGAACACGGGTAGGTTTACTAACACACGCTATCATTGTCACAGGTGAACACGGGTAGGTTTACTAACATACGCTATCATTGTCACGGAAGGTAACACGGGTAGGGGGTAGGTTTACTAACATACGCTATCATTGTCTAAAACACTACGCGGTAGGTTTACTAAATACGCTATCATTGTCAGGAAGAGGTGAACACGCGGTAGGTTTACTAAATACGCTATCATTGTCAGCAGGTGAGACACGGGTAGGTTTACTAACACACCGCTATCATTGTCAGCAGGTGAAACGGGTAGGTTTACTAACATACGCTATCATCCTGTCACGGAAGGTAAACACGCGTAGGTTTACTAACACACGCGCTATCATTGTCAGCGGAAGGATAAACACGGTAGGTTTACTAACATACGCATATCATTGTCACGAGGTTAACACGGGTAGGTTTAGCTAACACAGTCGGCTATCATTGTCATCGGACGGTTAAGCAGGTGTAGTGTACGGCTTTACGTAACACACGCCGTATCATTGTCACGGATAGGTTAACACGCGTAGGTTTTACTAACACCCGCTTATCATGTGTCACGGGAAGTAAAACACGGACGTAAGGTTTACTAACATACGCTAGTC
>NW_014579843.1:24473-24958 GCF_000485595.1 Priapulus caudatus
ACACACACACACACACACACACACGCACGCACGCGCGCGCGGACACACACACATACTAGGAAACTGAAATTTTGCAAAATATTACTGCCATTCTAACTGGTTGTGTTGCAGGCGCGTGGTTCACAAAGAAATCTGACCAGACGCATATCGGCCGAACCAGCCAACTAATGGACGTCGTTAATAAAGGTAAAAAGTATTAATGCTATTGCAGCATTCGTCAGTGTTAGAAAATAGATATCACCAGTAGTGATATATCTTATTAGTAGTAGCAATATATCTTACTAGTAGTTTACGTATAATATATTTTCGTGATCCGACAGTAAATAATAATGTGTAAATTGCGCATTAATGTGTCTTATCGCCACATCGTCATCATCATCGTCGTCGTCGTCGCCGTCATCATGCTAACACACACTCTCCCCCCCTCTCTCTCTCTCTCTCTCCACTCTCTTCCCTCTCTCTCTCTCTCTCTCTCACTCTCTCTC
>NW_014579844.1:0-1024 GCF_000485595.1 Priapulus caudatus
GAGAGAGAGAGATAGTCTAGCTGAGTAAGCTCTGATCGAAATGCACTACCATCAGCTCACAAAAGGATTTGGGATACATAGTTTTTTGACGTTATTGCTAATGAGAATACCCGCATCATCTGAGATATCAATCATTATCATGCACTGCTATCGCCACCACCACATCCAACCATCAACCATTCCCCCCCCCCCAACCACCGCCACCACCATCACCGCCCACATCCCTGCAACCCCCCCCCCACCCCTGCACCACCCCCACCCCTCCACCACCCCCACCAGCAGCNCCACCCACAGAGGCTCGGCTCGGCACACAGGACGCTGGGTGCTTGCTTGCGGGCTGTACTCGCTTGCTAGCTCTGACCGCCTGCCTGCCTGCCTGACTGTTCGCGTGTATTTGGGGCACACAGCCCCGCCAGCCTGCCAGCGGGTACACACACATAGAGAGAGCCGCCCGACGTTGCGGGCCCTGCGGTATTTGTTTTCCTTCTCGCTCCGTTTTCTCCCCCATTCATATGTTAACGAAGTGCTAATCTGTCCGCCCGGTCGTTGGTGTGTGTGTGACTGTGTGTGTGGGGTGGGGGGGGGAGGGCGCACATGCAGATTTGACACGCCTAGCGGACCAGTCTGGCCAGTCAAGTCAGTCAGTCCCCTGCAGTATGGGAGACGTACACCCTGCACCCAGTCGAACGAGCGCAGAACGAATGCAAGACCTCCCACTAGAACGTGGGCCACCGCCACGGCAGTGTGCACACGTAAAACCCCACGTTAAAAGTGCCACTCCACTTATAACGCCGTTAAATATTTTTTCTTGCATGGTATTATGCGCGGAGGAGTAATAATAGTAAGCCAGGGTTCGTCCGCACTAGCACACAGTCACACACACGTACGTTCGTACACACACACGTAAAGTGTAAAGACGTGTATATATACGCGCGTAAAAGACACTCATGATCCACCTCTCCCTCCTTCTGTCTCTCTCTCTCTCTCTCTCTCTCTCTCTCTCTCTCTCTCTCTCTCTCTCTCT
>NW_014579844.1:1504-13457 GCF_000485595.1 Priapulus caudatus
CATCTACACGTAGCCTAGGCATTCTGCATCTACACGTAGGCATTCACATCTACATGTAGATTGATGTTTGCTTTCCCTAGCAAAACGCTTCATTCCTATTTCAGAATCCCTGATTTTATTGATGGATGTAGGATTAGGTTCCGATCTTGGATGGCTATGTATGCAGGTCTGTTATCATTACGGTTGGTTATAGCGTTAGGTTAGGGTTAGGGTTGTGTTAGGCTATGGTCAGGTATAGAATTTGGTTGTGATTTTGGTTATGTATAGATTAACGTTAGGGTTAGGGTTAGGTTAGGATTATGGTTAGTTATAGAGTTAGGTTAGGGTTATGGTTAGATATATATGGTCATATATATTATATTAAATCTTATATAGTCTTTAAGACTTATATTAGATAATATGGTCATGGGTAGCCATATTAGGTTAAGGCCATAGTCATCAGTTTATCAGCAGCTACAGAGTTATCAACAGTTTATCATCAGTTACGGAGTTATGAACAGTTACCGAATGATATCATCACAAGAGAGTCGCCGATACGCGCGGCGGCGGCGGCGGCAGCCTCTTTAGCATCTTATAGAAGGAGATCCGGCACCGACACGCTAAGCCTCTCTCTCTCTTTCACTCTCTCTCTCACGCGAACAGAGATACCATCCGGCTAACACCACCCCCGTAAACCGGCATTAGAATGCAGCGTCGGTCCGCTGCGACTAATACACAATTAGTAAGCCGCGTATAATTTCCTGTTGTCGGAAGTTTTATTGCGGGGAGCGGGAGCAAGAGCGCGGGGGAGGGAGGAGGAGGAGGAAGAATTTCAACGGGTCACGGGGGCTATATTCGTAAGAACCAGTCCCGGTCAAAGGCAATGCCCACCACTATAACGCGGCCGAACACCGCGCATATACGTATACGACGAGGGCCGAACCGAATACCGCAAGCTTTATTGCGGCAAGCAAGCTAGTAGCATCGGCGGGCCCGTGTATATATACGGAGCGGGTCATCTCAAAAACGGCGCACTGCCAACATAGACTGTCCCCGTCCGTCGACGCGATGCGTGTGTTTCGCACGGCGTTCGGGCCGCGGGGGACAGTCTACGTGCGCTCGAGAGGCGGTGCACTACAAAGGAGAGATAACACGCACCCTGCTTTTATGGCTCTATGAGTATATGGCCTGTTTTTCGCATGCCTTTTCAGCGGGGCTGGCCGGGAGATGCGAGCCCGCGGGTGATGCCTGCCTGCATTCGAAGAATGCTCGTTGTGCGCTTGTACGTACGCCTGCGCTAGCTGTACTGTCTGTAGATATATACATGTATGTTGTACGCGATGCAAACCCAGTCCCTCCAGCCGCGCTACAAAGACAACATTGCAGACACTTAGCCCGCAGATGCGGTTTCCGTGCTACGCGTTCAGCGGGCATTGAAATGTAAATGTAGTCGTACACCTTTCAACAACCCGTTGCAAGTTTTAACCCCGGAGACGGACAACTTGTGGGGTTAGAGTTGTGATCCGTGTCAGTCGTTTTCTTTACATGTGTCTTTCACGCTAATGATATCGATGTGAACACGGACTTTAAAAGATCACCCACAACTGTGACAATGCACTCACGTACTGTTGAGCCCATGTATGTCGTAATATATATATAATATATATATATATATTATATATCGTTATAATAAAGCCAGCCTATATTATTACACACGACGTCCTGTCGACAATCATTGTCTACGACTACCAACATATACCGTTAAAAAACCTTCCTCTACAGAACGATGACAGTGACGATGATCATTGGTTCAAGGAGACCCTCACCGCACCCTTAATTATCACGCGTGCTGATGCATGATCATAGCATAATCATAACGACCCTAGTTAGTAGTAGCAGAATTATGCAGACCCTGATAATTCAGGGTATATACTATAGCCCCCCCCCCCCCACCACACACACCAAACACGACACACACACACAAAACACACACACACACACACATCACACACACCACACACACACGCACACCCCACGCAACATGGTCTACGTCACGTAATTTACATCATGTTTGCACGTTCGCATGTTTGCAAGGTTCCTCGGAACAACTATTATCACCTACATGACAAAATGCCTTCCTGTGGCGTTCGTTTCCTCGTCTGCCTAACCCGTGACGTCACTGCATGTTGTTTTGGTGAACCAGTTCTACGACCAGGTACTATTACTAGCAGCAGCCCCGCCAATCAATGCCATGCGATAGGCTCCACGAGCTAAACAACCACGCATAATCAATGTGGGAAAGAAACCGCGGCATGGCCAGTGCCCAGGTTATATATAGCGTGTTAAACTTTCACGTCAATGCCAATCGGATGCGAGTTTAAATTACCCAAAGTCACTACAGTGAATTTTTTGCTCAATGTGGCACCCATAACATTCGCCGGACTGCGAATCCCTCGTGGCTTTCCTGACCACATTTAACAGCGAGCCCGTCTCAAGTAACGGGAACATAGGGGAACCGCTGTAGAACACTCTGTTAGTGAGTACTCTCTATGTAGCTCCAAGCGCAGGCACTTGGAACGTCTCAATAAATAACTTAATAAGAGAGTTCATCATTTGTTATGATTGTTTCATTCTCTCTTATTCATGTTGTTTGTGTACAGGGCGGGCGTGTGGTGTACTTGTGTGTTGCAGATGAGCATTTTAACGGCATTTACAGCTTTACAGCAAGTTATCGGCAATAATAGGCGAAATAGAGTAGAGAAACATTAAGACTTTGGTAGTAAATACATTTCGTGTTTACATTTTTTTTTGGAAACGTTCCAAGTGCCTGTGGCTCCAAGGGCAAGGGGCCTGCCTGACGTAATGTTTACCGACAAACTATCTTGGATCAGACCTAAACTTTCGTTGATAAGATTGGGATCCATGTGGGTGTGCAAAAAAAACATCAAGATCAAGATACCAAACACGAGCCAAGGAATCGCAAACGCACTACCCAGTGATACTGCATTGCAAAACTAGAGAGACCTTACCTGTACAATGTCCCCTTCTGCGTTGGTCTTCTCCGATGCATCAGAATACTGGCCCACCAGCTCCGATGTGTACGTTTGGAACTCGCCATTTTCCGATTGCTCGTATAAAATCACTTCCAAAATGGCTCTCTCGTGGCCTAGTGCAGGGACACACAACACCAGGCTTAGCAATAGTAATCCACGTATCATCTTCCTATCCGATGTGAAAGATATGTCATTTTTCCTGTATATTTCCTCGCGGAATTTCCAGCTAACGCGAAGGCCTAGCGTAGCTCTGCGCGCCTACATGCTTCTGCGCACGTTCATTCTCGTTCGTCTGTGGCGGCGGCGACTTCAAAGTTATTGCGCGGATCCAAATGACCCGGATGCCTCGCGGGACCCGACAGGGCGCGGCGGGAAATTAAATACATCGTACCGCGTATTGTGGGCCGATAGGAGAAGGCGGTACTCTGAATACACACCGGAGATCAGTAGACGGCAACAGGACATGGAAGGGCAGGAATGCATGCGTATAAAATAACGTAAGATGTACAATCTAACTTCTAAGCGATGTAGCATCAATGGTCTGCTAGATATACATGAGTAGCGTACACACACGCAAATTGCATTGGTTAAGATGCAAAATCTGTAAAAACATATTTGTTTGTAATCCTCTGTAATTAATACACGATTAGCAAAATACTTCGCCTAAATGTTCTAAGCAACTTCTTCATTCAATAACAGCATATTCTAATTTAAACGCTCACGTAGTAGTCAGTATGCTTTTTTGTCCAACTTCTTTTGCAAAATATGATATTGGTGTATCATGTTAGAATGCAAACTACTCTCTGAATTTAAAAATGAACCAATGTATAATTAAAACTAGTTTGCCATGTAGCAGAACATATACGGGAAATTATTTTTGTGTGTTCAGTACATATACTATTTATAAATATATTAACTAAGAATAATGTAGTCATCAATTATTTTTTATTAACATTTTTTGTCATTGTTCATAACCAGGCTTATAGCCACATAAACTAATTCACAACATCTCTTTATAGAGTTAAACCACATTACTGTATGTATGAAACTGTATTTGCAACATATCACATAATTACAATATTTGAAATTTCTAGGTGAAACATAATCCAGAATACTACTTTATCTAATTAAAATACTTAAATACATTTATACACTCCCGTTAGTGCAGTAGTTCTCAATAACAATGACTGCATAATCTTGGAAGTTCGAAATTGGATAGCTGACCTGATTGAAAATAATATAAAACATCATTTTCTTTAGGGTGTTCTCATTTTAAATTATTAGGACATTCGAATTGACTAATTCAGTATTATATTGTTGTTGTGAAAAGAGGCACATGTTAAATTACCAAGCAGTATACAAGGACAAACTTCAGCATTTGGAAATGTACGATTTCCTGAAAACTAAAAACTGAATCGTGGCGCCACCTACAGGCAACTTTATTCATCTTCGAATAGCATGTCAACGAGGCCAGGATCCGTGCACTGCGTCTCTTCTAACCGCTGAGGCTGCAAAATAAAGCATAATAATAATATATGGTAAATAAAAGTCAAATTTCTTATAATTCTGTCTGTTAGACACTGACGATTATTGATATTGCTTGATGAATTTTAAGCTTACTGTATATACTGGTATACTTCGCTGCGTAGAATGCACAGTCAATAAAATCGATATCACAATGAATAGCACATAAAATATCATAGCAATAGCATCACAAAATCACAATAGCAAGTATAATAAATTATATAACAGGAATTTACACATATTAATACCTTGCCCCATCGCATTAGTGTTGGCACAGCGTTTAACTTGAATCGTGCGTCAGTTCTAAAGATACAGGCCTTGTCTTTCCAGCTGTAAAATAAATGAGTTAACTTATTACGAATATGCACTCTAACTCTACGCTACTTCATACAATAACTATACAAAAGAACACAAGTGTGGTTCAATCGAGCCATGCTTCCTTCAATTTATTAATGTTGTAACTCTCAATGATGTTAGAGATTTTTAGGCACCAGATGGTCATGAGTTGTAGCTGATGAGCTATTGAGCTATTGACTCTGTCCATTAACCTCATTAGCTAATGAAATACTTACGAACAGATGCAACAGACTGGTTATAACATGACCGGTGGTTGTTCGGGCACATATCAGGATCAAACGAACATGATCGATTAGTTATTGAATCAAACCAAAACGCACCGAGTGTTACGCTAACTATGCTCCATATCATACTGTGTCAAGCGTAGAGATGAAACTTACAAGTTTCTCTCTCCGACAGTACAGTGTATGAGCACATGATCGTCCGGGCACTTCTTGAAGGACTCGTGAATAATAGGTTCGGCTGTAAGCGAGAAATATAATGTCATCAACACAGACTGTGAAGAGATATATGTAAGTTGTTACCTTAAGGATCAATCGCAGGCAGTGTGTTGTGGATTTAATGTGGATACATTGCAAATATGGACTTATTCTTATAACCTTCTTCCTGCATATAATAACTCAGAACCCATCTGGCCAGTAGGTGGAACAGTATGCCATAAATTCGAATGATGATAAGGACTCGTTGCCTAGACTATGGTCATTTCACTTAGGTTTGCTTGTGCCTATCGTAGTTTCACCTACAAGGTTACCTTGAACATGAAGGTAATAAATAAACATAAACTGCACAAGTACATAAACAAGAATCAGAAGGTGATTATTACTATTTTATTAGCCGCTCCCGCACTCGCCGCTGCGAGTGTGCTGTGTCACCATTATAATATTATAGAAGATCTATATCTAGATCTATATATATATCATTATAATGGCGACACAGCACACTCGCAACGGCAAGTTCTACATTAGTTTTTGTGAAAGCAAGTTGATTTACAGTGACACAACAGTGGAAGTGTAATTGAGGGGTAGCCGTAGCCCGACCAGGCTGTGCGACCGATTGTCTTCTACTAGCGCTCATAGGGTCTATGTCCCCCAGGGTACTGCCGGAACGTACCCTGGGTACAGTCCGGTATGCCGGAACGTACCCTGGTCACTATTTGATATGGTTAGGGTTAAGATTAGGGTTAGGGTTAGGATTAGGGTTAGGGTTAGGGTTAGGATTAGGGTTCGGCTTAGGGAGTAGGCGTAGGCGACTCCCTAGACTCGTTAGTGGAGTAGGCGAGGTACGGTGCGGTACGGTTCGGCATATTAGATAGTACCAGGGTACGTTCCGGTATACCGGACCGTACCCATGCAGGGTACGTTCCGGCAGTACCCCGGGGGCCATAGACCCTCTCAGCTCTACGTACTAGCAAGACCGAATGTGCGTTCATATTATTTTCAGTTTTTACTGACTCAGCCCCAAGTGCCTGTGGTTAGGTATAGCAATGCACAGTAACTTGCACTTCCGTCCTAATTTTGTATTTACATTGTACTTAGGTGCCGAGTACTGTATATATTTACATTAAGGTTACGGCCCATGGCACAGCTGATATTTTGCAATTAACTTTGACTCTTGATATTTGTAAAACAATGCCTACCCGTTACGCAGTCTGGACACCAGCTCACGCCTCTAGCGGTACGGGATCCACAGAATAGAACAAAAACAACCGAGCTTCCTTTGTGCTCATCTAACGCCTTCACAACGGCATCAAAGCCATCGACGTGAACTAACTTCGGTGCCATCGTCCTCAAACCATAGATCAAACAAACACACGTAACCTCGCCGTGACCGGGTACAGTGTCTTAGGTAGTGGTGCCACCTAGCGAATAATAAGCGTTACCGGGCGTATAAAATTAGTGATTTTTATGATCGGTAGCCGGATGTTCGCGATGTAAACATTGCAGTCATTTGATGGCGCGTGGCACTCTGTTAGTTTTTACCTATTTTTCTAAGCGATGAGTAAACCGATGGATATCGAGGAGTTGTTAGAGCGTGACACAGTTTGTTATGAGTGGTTTGGATCACATAAGTCACAACAAACGTATTTTAGTGACAAGTCTGAGGATAAGTTAAAATTGAGAGTCAAAACTGAAAAGAAAGGCATCCGGTGTCAGTGGACTTCACTAATCAGTTTCTTTAGAGTAGGTTTTTAACTACACAGTACACGTAACACAGTACACTATACGACTAGTCATTTACAGACTGTCCAGTCTCATATATTTTTTGCTATTAGTATTACTAATAAGCCCCTGTGTACATCGATCACTCAATTAATATTGGTGAATAAGTGTTACTGACTATAGTATAGACCAACACACTGCAGCGACAGCGACCGACCGTGAGACGTAACAACGAACGACTTTTCAGAAAATTAGAAAATATTGTTTTCTATGAGCCATTGCACATACACGCGACAACGACTAGCGACATTAACCTCGACGACAAAAATATTTAGGAACGTTTCTATTCTCCAGCGACAGTCGCGAGCGACACTTTACAAATAGCCAATCGCAGCCGTTTCCATCGGCACGTGACATAACGATCACGTCATAAATAACCCATAATGCTAGCCAAGACGTAGACTGGTCTTCGGCGCTAAACTCGCGCCGCATGTCACAAACAATGGGGTCGCGAACCAGTCTAACCAAAGCGTGCAAGCTGTGGCACGCTAGACACAGTAGTGACAGTACGTACAATACTGAGTACATGATAATTTGCTGCGTATATTTTACTTTATTATCTTATCCTTATACCTAGAGAGTTTTTGCGGCCTGTTATTTAAAAGCAACAGCATGAGTTTTTGCCGTTTGTTCATGTGATGATGTGTACCACTGTGGCGAGTGCTGGGTGAACTTTGACCTAACGTCGGTCGCTGTCGCTGCAGTGTGTTTGCGCCAGTCGCCGCGACTTTTGTTGTTTGTCGCAAGGAGCTAAATATAACAAGGAGAGAAAGCGGATTGGCTGGGTGCTTTTCGCCTCAAGGGCGCCATCTATGGACCATAATCAGCTGAAACGGCTGTGCAGACCGAACCCAGAGACAATAGAACACTAATCTGTTCTAGGGTCTCTGCCGAATCCAAATTTGGGCCAGATATGGCGGCGCTTCCTCTCCTTGTTATATTTAGCTCCTTGGTTTGTCGTTACGGTGGGTCGCTGTCGCTGCAGTGTGTTATGACCTTAATGATTCATGTATGCCACTTTGTGGGAGATCGAACTAGCTTATTGAACTTGTTTTGCGAAGTCGGAGCGATGCAATTGAGTTGCCTAGATAGACTCCTAGACTAGAGATCTGTCATGTGCATTGGACGGGGACAGTCAAAACTTAAGAAATAGAGATGCCCGCTCATATAACGGGGGTTTTCATAAAAAGTTACAAAAAATATGGCACATACACACTTACACTGATCACTGATCAAGTCGCTTATAAAACTGTAATCAGATATTAATGCTAGTATACATATATACCTAGCCCGACCAGGCTGTGCGACGGATTGTCTATACAATATACCGTATTCTAACCCTAGCAATTGTACCTAATTGTCGGTACAATATACCGTATTCTAACCCTAGCAATACCGTTTCTTGGAGCTAACATATACCATGATTGACACTGCTGCATAGAGTGCAATACTGATTTGCTCTAGCTCTCTAGCCAGAGTTTTTAAGCACTGCACAAGATTGCACAATTAAATGCAAATTCAAAAAGAATTATTCGGACTAAATTATCATATATATTGAAAAAAAAACATTTAACAGAGGCAAAAGTCATGAGTTCAAGGATTGATGACCTGTCTAGGCCTTTCGTTTATACACACTCAGCCAATCTGTGTCCCACGAGTACGATCTTTTTGTGGCAGTATTTCGGTTAATTAGCTTCCTATTCCCCAGGTGTGTATGCAGGTTTATTCTAGATATTGCTGCATGTTGCAACGGGGTCACAGTAGCTGTCAAACACAAGAATAAGATTATAATTTATATATGAATGTGTCGTTTTATTTCTTTGCAGCTAGTTTTTCTTCCCCAAGGTTTTCCACACAGTGTCAGCTGTGACTACATACACTACCAAATATGGGATACAATACAGGTAAACAAAATTGATGGGCGTTAGTGTGTTGTCAAATGAGCCTGTTAATTGTTTCTCTGTCAATGACTTAACAAACTTCGGCGCATCATGAGCTCCCAGTAGGGGTGCCAAGAGAGGTCACTAAGAGTAATACACGTATCTTGTGATAAATGTAGGCATTTGCGAGCAGTATATCCAGCACGCTTGCCACCCAATCCGTCCTGAAGGGTGTTGGGGTCGGAGACGATACGGCCACAGCGATGGGAGCAACCATTACCTGGCTACTGAAAGGTATATCAAAGTATACCTGTTCTATAACTTGTCACGTGTTGATTGAGTTGTCACGTGTTGATTGAGTCCACAGCCTGGCACTAAAAATGCTTGAAGCTAATTAAGAAAAGGACATGCTTAGTGTACTTAGTCATGTGTGAAGAAGAGGCCTGGACAGCCTCTACGGAGCACGGCTCCCCTGTGCTACCCCACGCGGATTTGATTTGCTGGTTTACTTAGTGTACTAGCTTGCTGTTTTGCAGTGTATTGAAATGCTAAATAGTCCTGTCTGCTGTTTAAAATCGATTGTTTGTTCTGAATTGTGTTTTAGATGGAACAAGTATGGTTGGCAGAATTATGTTTGCATGGCTGAGAGGGTGAGTATCTAGGTATCCTAGTCAGACTCTCATGAATAATTTCCGCGAATATTATCATATTAAATAATGTCAAGCCACTATTAAAATATTGTTTTGTAGACGCAAAGTTGAAATGCACACCTGAACATTTAAGAGAGGTTAGTAGGTTGTGAAAAAGTCTGTTTGAAAATATTCTGCTAGCATGATTTTCATGGGTTATATTTTCATGGGTCCATACGAATAAGAAAAGTGTTGATAAAGTGTCCTCAATATAAGTAAGCTAGAGATTTTAATCTTGTAATTTCGCATATTGGTTCTTGTAGGTCTTCTCTTGACTCTGACTGTAAACGATGGAGGTATGTTTTAAGTTTCGTCTGCATGTTGATACATATAATGATTTCCGGTATGCTCTGCATCACACGTACATCACATGTCCTTCAGTAACGAACAAGTTATCAGTGAAAGAATTTCACTAGTTTGGCCGAGCTTATGTCTTGCCGTGAAATCACTTTCCATTTTTAATAATAAATTCACGTGTGACTGTAAATAAGTAACGTGACTGATGAGAAAGACGTGTCCCCGTTGCAGGCTATTTGCTGATTACATGAACGACACAGCGATATGTTTGGAGTTGATAGCGTCCATGGTTTCCAAGAGCTTTTTTCGACTCATCGTCTGTGTGTCCGGATTGTGTAGGGTAAGATGTAGCACTTGCAAACTTGCTTGAATGAACTCGATTGAATTGATTGAGCTTGATTGAACTTGATTAAATACGAATGCATTTCGCATTTGTACTAAGCAGAGTGTGGGGTTAGCTCTAACGGTCGTTTACAAAACTCTACCGAAATTACAAAACAGAGTATGCAGAAAAATGCAGACGGTCGCAAGCGTCATTGTGCCATCGCGTCGCTCCTGCGATTAAACGTGTGTTTCTTTCTCAGGCTCTCGTGAGTGTGGCAGGGGGAGCCACCAGGGCCGCCCTGACGCAGCACCAGGCGAGGCGAAACAACATGGCCGACGTGTCGGCTAAAGATGGCAGCCAGGAGACGTTGGTCAACCTCGCAGCCTTGCTTGTCAGCTTCGTCATGATCCCACTCGTCTCCGAAAACCAGCCGTAAGTTTTCGCGGATTTTTGCCCGGCGAGGCTTGTGTCGCACCATACATATTTTTTCTTCATGTTGTATAGCATTGTAATTGTACTGTATCCGTCAGAAATGTTATCATTTTAACTACTTAACACTATATTGCTTTTATCAGATTTTTTCTCCATGAAAAAACTGTCGTCAGTACATGTATTTGTATCTGAATTCATGCAATAAAGATTTCATAATAATAATAATACAGATATCTCTCGACGGAAACACAAACAGTGTAATCCGTCAATCATGTACAGTTTTATTCTCGCTTCAATCCAAACTGCTCTGATGAGATTCGTTACAAGCCCTACGGATATCGCGTGATCTGTCTATCATGTACAGTTTTCCTCACTTTTACCTGCAACTGCAACGATGAGACCTGTTAGAATCCCTATAGAAATCGTGTAAATTCCGTCCACCATGTACAGTTTTTTTCTCACTTCCATTCAAACTGCACCGATGAGATCCGTTACAATCTCTACAGAAATCGCGCAACTCATCGACCACGTACAGTTTTTTCTCACTTCCACCTGTAACTGCACCGATATTTGTCGCGGCGTCTGCCTGCGGTATTTGACAGCCTCTCTCACGTGTGATTCTCTCGCAGGTTGATATGGCTTCTATTCACGCTGTGCACAATCCTGCATCTCTACGCTAACTACAGGGCCGTGACGGCCGTCGTCATGGAGACGCCCAATCAGGCGCGGTACCAGGCGGTGCTCCGTCGTTACCTCTCCCATCGCGAGATGCTTTCCGTGCAGGAGGCGAATTTGCAGGAGTCCGTTCTATTCCGTAGGTTCATCTTCGGGTGCCGGACGCCATCTTGATTTTCTCAAACGGTGACGGCTAAAAAAATTGTTAAAAAAATTGTTTGAGTTTATTTGTTGTGTAATGCGCAGTGTTACGATTATGCGTACATGACTGCGCTATTGTGCAGCAAATATTTGGCCACATTCACTTATCGCTCTAGTCGCGTGTACCGGCGTTGGGTTTGTAATATTCGTTCTGGGTTACAGCCGTGGCAAGGCCGTTTCCCTTGCATCTGGGAGTCTCTGTCAGCCAGGCCGTTAGCAGGTTGGTGAATAATCATCATTGCTGTACTAGTGGTTAGTCATGCTGAAGGGGTCGTTGTCATATCAGGTACTACATATATGTACCCGAGGTACATATATGTAG
>NW_014579844.1:14585-17875 GCF_000485595.1 Priapulus caudatus
AGTGTGAGACACAGTAGTTCATTGCAAACACATACATATTGCTGCAGATTCTCTGGACATAGTCCTGCATGAGGCGTCAACGTCGCGAGATCAGCTGGAAGCCCTGTTCCAAGCCGAGGTTGTCTACTTCATGCTGGCCTGCATCAAGACGCGTCATCACACGTGTGCATGGAAGACGCTGTCCAGCGCTCTCGACAAACACGCAGACGGTACGGACTCTGAAACTAAGTCCGGGGGGTCAAAATCTGTGTGTCCGCCGGGTGAAGTGTTGATCTGCGGTAGAAAAATGGAAGTGACTATATGCTCAGCAGACCTGCGGTGCCCTAGTGTCTGAATACTTGTGTTTAAGTCGGGATGCTTGCAGTTCTTTAGTTGGAGTCTGAATGCTCTTGTGTTTGCGTTGTCAGGCCTGCAGTTTATTAGAGTCTGGATGCTCTTGTGTTTTGCATCAGTAGGTTATGTTGGTGGGCCGGCAGGGCTTTTACATCGGAATGCTCGTGCTTGCATCGACAATCTAGTATCAGAATGCTCTTGTGTTTTACGTTGGCGGATCAGCATCTGAATGCTCTTGTGTTTTTGCACCGGCAGGAATGCACGCAGGCGAACTTGTCAGCATGAGTCGGCGTTTCACGAAGGAGAACTTTCCCGGATTTCTGGCGGAGTTCCAACGCGCCGGATATTCGAGCGACGTCGTTCAACTGGGCTCCGACGAGTGGCGGGCGAACTGGAGCGCGTGCGTGTCGTAGCGACGGCGTCGGTGCGAGGTAGGGGGCGCCGCGTCCTACCGACGGCTTGTAATGTCGTGAGGGGCGCGGCGCAGACGCGGCGCACCCTGTGGGGAGATGCGAGAGTCGGTGCCGGGACGGCGCGTTAGCCAGCGGTAGACGCGAGTTGGCACACGGCGCGTAACGTCGCGTCGTCGTCGGTGACTCTACGTGCGCGTCAGATGACACGAGTGATCCGTAAGTGCACCGAAAACATTCAGGTTTCATTTTCTGTAGAATTGCGTGTAACTTCATTATAAACTGAGGAGGTACTTGGGGTTAACCCAACAGCACGTTGAGTTATATGTGTGGGTGTGTGGGGAGGGGTGTGGGTGGTGGGGGGTAGGGGGCAGTTCCTGTTACAACATATCTACCCTATCTTCCCTTTAATATGTTATATACAGACTTATAGCAGTCTCGCACATTGCGGAAGGCAATTATGCGTCGTCCAACGATTATTATTATTATTATGAACTAATTATCTGCATTTTCGACCCTAACCCTAACACGGTACCGCGGGGACAACAATTAAGTGTACGTAATCTTTCCGTGTACGATTTACTGCGAATTAATGTATGTGTCCAACGGGTGAATGTATTGATTATGGATGTGAGTACTATACGTACACTGGCGTGCACGAGGAAGGGAAGGCTCAGGGTGTGAAGGGCTGGCTGGCTGGCTGGCAGAGCGTGGAAGAGTATTGATTTAAATCGTCTGGAGCGTGTAATTAATATTTTGTTGGGATGAAGCTGAATATGTGGTTATTATGCCTTGTGAGCACGTGTTCACGCGAACACGTGTGCACGCTGTATGGGCAATAATTTTACGCGCATTGTGTAATATTGGTAAGCATTGGTATAGTGAACGTGCGTGCGCGTGCGTGCGTGCGTGCGTGCGTGCGCGTGCGTGCGCGTGCGTGCGCGTGCGTGCGTTCGTACATGCGTGCGTGCGCGTGCGTGCGTGCGTTCGTACATGCGTGTGTGCGTTCGTGCGTGCGTGCGTGCGTGCGCTGGTACGTGCGTGCGTGCGCTGGTACGTGCGTGCGTGCGCTGGTACGTGCGTGCGTGCATGCGCGTGCGTGCATCCGTGCGTGCTGGGTTTCACCTAGCAGACTCAAGAGTGATGGATGCAGCCGTAACAGCACAGACACCCGCTGGTGTAATCCAATTCGATGCTATCTATTCTCGACTGATAGGCAACCGGCCCTATATGTGTGATTACCTCAGATAGGATATCCTTTACAAATGGTGATCAGATTTGCGCACGAATGCACGTTGCGAATACAATATATTCCCTGTCGGTCGTGACTGAGTGAGTGTAGTAGTACCATGGGAGGGAAAGAATCATCATGTTTCATGATGAAAGTATGATGTAAGAGGTTCTGAATGGGTGAATGCAAAGTCTGCAGATATTTTTTGATACTTCGCGTTTTGTATTGTTTACACTGACATAACAACTTGTTTATTGACATAATAAATAATTAAAAAGGGGTGACATAAAACTACTCAATTTGCTATTTCACGTTTTGTAATACTGTTTCTCGTTGTTGTTTGTTATGCATTTTAGCCTATTCCTAACGTTGTTCCTTATTCCGTACGAACCTTAGCTTTCCATGTTCGCCAGTTCTCTCTCCCTCCACAGCGTTTTGTCTCTGCGATGAATAAGAGTTAGTTAAAATCAGTCGTGACTGGTACCTTGAAAATCTGACCGTACGGCCTGCGTGCGGCCAAATTGAGTTTGCGTGATTTGTAATGTAACTATTGGTTAGCACATAATATTATAACATTGTAAACAATGTTAACATTGATTGGTTAACACAAATAACATTGTAAACAATGTTAATATTGATTGGTTAACACAAATAACATTGTAAACAATGTTAACGTTAGTCGGTGAACACCGCGTTGGTATCGACACGGAGGGTCGTTGTTGCCATGGAGACAGCATCTCTTAGCTGTCTCTGTCGTTACGAGGGTCGTTGGAGCAGACACCGTAACTGCAGCAGACGTCATCACTGTAGCTGACGTCATAACTGCAGCTGACGTCATCATTTCTGGTTACGTCATCACAGCAGCAGCAGCCGATGCCGAACGGCGCCGCTAGAACCGTATTGATCGGCTGCTGCACAGCCGTCATCCGGGCACCCTCCAGCTGCCGCCATAGCTGTTAGACCGCGGCTCTTCTCTTCCCCTCCCCGTGCTCGGTCCGAGAGAGAGAGTGTGTGGGTGCGCGCGTGTGTGTGTGTGAAATCCATGTGTGACCGCCAGCAGTCCACACCCACCCCCGGCTTTCGTGTGTTCTCCTCCAGCCTCCCTCCCTGACTCACCGTGTGCGGCTTCTTTCTACCGTGTTCTGTCAGAATGGATTATGTGAGTGTGATGTTCGTCGTACAGCTCGTGGCTTCGGTGATCACAGGTAGGGAGGGGGTCGTTGACGGTTACTGTAGTGTAGGTGTGGGGTGTGGAGAGAGAAGGGAGAGAGAGTGAGAGAGAGAGAGAGAGAGAGAGAGAGAGAGAGAGAGAGAGA
>NW_014579844.1:17900-19348 GCF_000485595.1 Priapulus caudatus
ACGAGCGAGCGAGAGAGAGAGAGAGAGAGAGAAAGAGAGAGCGAGAGAGAGAGAGAGAGAGACGGGGTGAGCGGGTGGTGGTGCAGTAGACTGGTGTTACTCGTATGTCAATAACACGCTATATACGCGAAAATGATCCAAACTCATCCGGCGATACTGGTACGTCTATATGGTATAAAATTAGAGGTCATCTTGATTTGCCCAGTCAGTGTTAGAGTAATAAACGCCCCTTGTTATAGCGCCAGTGTCTGCATATAGTGACCCCACTACTAAATGGTAAATGGTCAGTGAGCAGAGCAGGAGATCCTATTTACTTTGCCCCCAATGTACGTTTAGCATTATAATGTGTGTGATATATAAATAGGAATCGTTCGTATTGATAACTAACTGTACATCGCGTTGAATTTTCCGATTGCGTCATCTATATAGTATAGGGTTCGTAATCACCCACAGATCAATACAGGGCTGTTCACAGCGGCCGCTGTATGTCATGTTCATTGCATCTATAGCGTGCGTGTAGCGTGTGAGTTCTACGCCCTGGGGGGCGGAGGCACTCGCCTCGGAACTGGGTAGGGAGGTGCCTCCGGGACCTTGAAAACCTGACCCTGTCGCAAACCGCTTTGCGCCCTAAAATACACCCTGTCCCAATATACTGCACTAAAAAGTATACCCTGTTGCAATATTGCACATTTCGGTTATGTCCTGTCTTGTCAATATAGACAGATATTGGTCCAATATCGGCCTGGTGATATTGGTCCAATATTGTTTTGCCAATATTAGGCCAATATCAGCTTGATGGGTTGGTATCTAGATAACCCTGTGCCAATAATGATGTTCGGAAATTATACCCTGTCCAGAGAGACCTGTCTATAAAATTTAAAACGAGTAACATTAGTACAAAAAACATTACTACGGATTCTGTATGGTCTGGTACGGAAGGAGGTCCATGGGGGTGACACCATGAGTTACCACACCGTGTGTCACCAACCCTAGTGACGCCGCTGCTTGTCACATTCTATAGCATGTCTGCATACATCTGTACGCGTGTCTATAGTATGGGCATCCTCTACAGCAGCTTGCTGTGACAGACACACTCACCACGAACCCTGCACCCACCGCGTTGTCGTTGCAGCCGCGCTAGCGTTCGACTACTCCTGCTACGTGTGTGAGTCGAGCGACCTGACCAGCCAGGGCAGGAGCACCGGCTGCCCCTCATACGCCGCATGCTGCCAGGACCCCTTCCAAGACGCCCAGCACGCGGTCACCATGGAGACGAGCTGCCGTTACTGCATCAAGGCCAAGTATAGTTGGAAAGGTGTGTGTTGTAGAGGGCGCTGTATATTCTATACCCAGTGCGCCGTCGGCTGTAAGAGTAGATCCACTGTCGTTACTGTATCAGGGCCGAGTTCCGTTGGCCAGGTGTTTATAGAGGGCGCGATGATCTATTT
>NW_014579844.1:21351-24949 GCF_000485595.1 Priapulus caudatus
TTTTAAGAATGGCAGTAGGGGGCGTTGCTGCAGTTACCGTCGCCATGGTGACGACACCTGCAGTATATGCTTGTTTTAAGAATGGCAGTAGGGGGCGTTGCTGCAGTTGCCATCTCTACGCTGATGACAACTGCAGCCTATGTGCTCGTGTCGAGTAAAAAATATAATTGAAAGGGGGAATCCTCACATTTTGTGTTTCGGGATGGATGCTTTTTCCGAGGATGGTGCAGTTTTGAACATGGCATGATGCTCACCTGTTTTGCGGTGCGTAAATTCAGCGTCAGTTCAATGTCGACCTGGATGTCACCGCCGTAGTTGCACATGAAAAGACAAATTCTCTTAAGCTTTCGATGCACATGATGTTTGTGTTTATTGTGATTTATTTCGTACGATAAAACAGAAAATGTTTTCATTGTGCGTAAATGAGTTTATCATCTGTTATTATCTATGTTTACACCCCTCTGTTCTATTGAGAATGATAATGTGTTTAAACAAATTCAGTGCTTGTTTTGTGGTGAGTCTCAGATTCCATGAATCGATGAACTCATCGAACTTTGTTGTTCATGTTTACGCATTTCTTTAAATGCGTTATTATAAATTTAACGATTAAGTGTGTTGGAAAATCAAGTGTGAGTGAGGAAGTTGACCTAATCTCTAATATGAATCCTGATCCCCGTAACTGGGCATCAAGGGGGCATATTCTATGAGATTGTTCTATGTGATTTAAAACCTAGTGAAATTTTCGAGGTGCTGAAACCTCGATGGAGCGTGGCAGCAGATGTGGCTATAGCGTCATGATGGCAGCTAGAACCAATACAACTCTACTAAAGTTCCTGTGTATACAAATATAATATATATAATTATATATAAAATACTTTCCACCTTCTGCTAAGCTGGCACCGCTCGTATAAACATTCTCACTCGTGGAAATAATATACTAGATAGGTTATAATTATCTGTCTATCTAGCTATATACATTTCTACGTTTCCAATAATGCACCGTGTTGCTATTGCTACTTGCTATAGTATCGGGAATCGATCTACAGGTTCGATATTCCTGAGGAATTTGTGCTGTCGTTAAGAACAGGGAGGCGTTACGGAACGCCAGGAAAGCATAGATATATCTAAACACAGTATAGCATATAACATATATATAACATATGTGTTTGTATATATCTGTGATGAAAGTCACACTGCTACGTAAAACAGAAGGTACGTTGATGTTATCGGGATGAGATATGTTAAATATGCAACAAATATCTTCTCTAAAATTCTTCTCTGATTTCTTTCACTCCCGGAAGGACGAAGTGAGTCACCGTGTTACACATCTTAGGTGCTTTTCTCCCGAGAGATGCACAGCAAAAGTTTTAAGGAGTTAATCAGCCTCAGGGCACTTAGTCAGCAGACACGTAATAAATAGTTTATAGACTATCACGAGTCCACAAATTTATTCAAAAACCATTGCGTGAAACTTCATTTTAGAAGGTATGATATTATAGACATACGATGTCATCGATGTTGGTGACGTCATCGATAAAGGTCACTATAGAAACCTGGCACGCTTATCGTGGTTTGGAATCTGCAGTTGTTGCTGCGTTTGTAATAGTCACCGTTGTTCGTGCGGCAATATTTTCTACGATGTTATTTCGTTTTAGGAGGCATATACTCGGCAGATCATAGGATGTTTATACGTGGCATCAGAAGTATTGAAAATCTTGGCAACATTTGCGTCAGTCCTGGACTGTCGATTGAACTTAACTGTAATTTGTAAGAAGACTTATTTGTAGTGATGTTGCTTGCATCGCTGTAAGCGAGCGCATTTAGGGAATTGTGAGAGTTGTTTTTTTCTAGAATAATTGGATAAACCCTCGTTAAATACGGTGAATCTATCAGAGCCGTACGGGGCGCCACCTTATTCTTTCACACTTGTCACGTAAGTAATTAAGGTGTGTTGAGTAGAATTAATAGGATGTATGTATATCTATTATACTCACTCCCTCGATGTATGGTCTATAATATATAGGCACACTAATTACCCGTGTCTGCGCACAGATTCATAAATATTTAGTAGTTAAAAAATTGTGATTGTTTTAGTCCAATCATGAATGCATCCGTTTAAAATGCGCACAGTTATTCTAATGTGTTCACATTTCACACACGTACATGCACACGCACGTGCGCGCGCACGCGTGCAAGTACGCGCGCGTGTACACTCACACTAGGTTATTCTCTCTTCATCACAACATCTGATGTTAAATTCTTAGCTAATCTACTAGGTAAGACTAGCCTGGCAAACCTACGGCAATGTTACGTGTTTTCATACCTCTATACGCGATTTAGCTAAACCTAGCCTATGCCCACGTATAGAAGGGCGTGTGTCTCCATAGAACCTTGTTATGTATCATTTTTAAGCGCACGGTATTCGATCAGTTATATTCGTTAAACTAGAGATATTATATTTGTTTTCTTTAGTAACAACAAAACGTACATGTACGAATATCGCATGTGAGTTAAGAATAAACACGTTGATGTTGTTGTTTTACGAAAAAGATTTTTCCTAGTTGTTTGCGTGTAAATCAACAGTCTGCTCATGCTTCCTGGTTTAATGACAGAAACGTACATAATTTCCTAAATTTAATATTGATTTCAGTGATCAAATATCATAAGTAATTAACAACGGAAGTTAGAACAGAGTGAAATCTAAAATGGATCATCGTCTGAAGGCCATCAACAGACTAATTAAAAATTAGATCTACTGTTAACAATTTATTGCACAAATCTATGCTGATATATTCCCTAACCATATTAAAGGCATATTCATCACAAAATATAGCTTGATGAGATAGAGAGAGACCAGGTGTTTATAGAGGGCGCGATGATCTATGCCTCATGTCCACATTCTAGCTGTGCCTGCAAGTTCAGTTGGACAGGCGTTTATAGACGGGTGCTGTATTCCATCCCCCACAAACCGCAAATGCGGAGACCTCAAGCTGAAGGTCAAATTCATTTGCCGAGAGGTCACGTAGAGGGCACTGCGTGTCAACAGCGCCCGCCCCGGATGCAGACAGACGTTCCGCTGTTTCGCTTGCAGATCGGCCGGACCAGTACACGAACCGCTACTGCTACAACGACGTGAACCAGGACGAGGAGAAGCAGGGACCGCGCCTAGTCAATCATCTGCTGGGTTTCCAGACGCAAAGCTCGACCGAGATCCTGTGAGTAAAGGGGTGGACACACTAGGCGATTTTTCATGCGATCGAGCCGGCCGGCTCAATCGCATGAAAAATCGCGTAGTGTGTCCACAGCTTTAGAGCCACAAAACAATGTTGTTGTACACTCAGCAGGGGTAGAAATTAACTTTTGAACAAGGGAGTCCAACGGACTTCCTGCCCTCAAAAAGAGGGATTCCGTAGCAAAATGAGGGAGTCTGCAGTCTGACGTTCAAAATTAAAGCATAGCAGCAATAACACATGTGTTTGTTTTGAAGATTATTGCCATGCACGTCTGACAAATTTTCTTTGGACATTTGCTGAAAAAATAGGGTAATTTATTCTCTCTCTCTCACTCTCTCTCTCTCTCTCTCTCTCTCTCTCTCTCT
>NW_014579845.1:0-2040 GCF_000485595.1 Priapulus caudatus
AAGAGAGCGAGGGCGAAAGAGATAGATAGAGAGAGAGAGAGAGAGAGAGAGAGAGAGAGAGAGAGAGAGAGAGAGAGAGAGAGAGAGAGAGAGAGAGAGAGAGAAGAGAGAGGGAGGGACACCTATCGTCTTTGTGGCTCGAGGCTAAACTGTAGTCATCGATGGTAAAGGAGCCGTGAGAGCGCGGCGACTGCCGCGAAGCTACGCACGAGTCAGCATGTAATGCTATAAATAGTTTATGGTACCTCGTCTGCTGCGGCTACGCAGCGTATTTACGATGCCCACAAAACTGGTCTGTAATAGCCGCGGCCCCCAGAACGCGAGTATAGTCAGTCCCCCGTGGTTCAGCCCGCCATATATATATATATATATATATATATATATATATATNCTCTCTCTCTCTCTCTCTCTCTCTCTCTCTCTCTCTCTCTCTCTCTCTCTCTCTCTCTCTCTCTCTCTCTCTCTCTATCTATCTCTTTCACTCTCGCTCTTCTTCGTTCTCTTCTTCGCTCTCACCCATTCCCTACATGCCACGACCGTCTCTCTCTCTCTCTCTCCTTCTTCTTCTTCTCTTTGTTTTCTCTTCGTTTTTAACAAAAAGCGGCAGTTAGCGAGAACACGCCCTCACGCCTCTGCGACGATATCTCGACCTCGCAGCACAAATATGATGATCTGAATGCAGATACGACTACAGCACCTCGCATTCACATCGGCTTAGTCTAACGCCATTCATAACGTCAGTATAGCCTTCTCTATGTAACGTCAGTATGAAATCAATATCACATCAACGCCACCATCCAAATCAACAACCGCGCTGATAAATCAGTGAGTGCAGACTATAGCTAGCATTCTAGCGATATCACGGATTCGAGGAAAAACATTCCCACGGATTCGAGGGAAAATATTCCCACGGATTCGAGGGAAAATATTCCCTATTGTATTCCAACTCAAGGTTGTAAACAGCTCTCTCTCTATGTCTCTCGCTCTCTCTCTCTCTCTCTCTCACATACATACACACACGCACACTACTACTGAGTACCACAATAAACTATTATAGCATACACATGCTGACTCCGTAGACGTAGGCTTCGCGGCAGTCGCCGCGCTCATCGACGCTCCCTTTACCATCGAATGACTAGAAAGACAGTTTAGCCCACGTCGAGCCTCGGAGACGATAGTGTCCCCCCGCCCTCCTTCTCTGCTCTCCTCGTCTCTCTCTCCTCTCTCATCCGCCTCTCTCTCTCTCTCCTCTCTCTCTTTCTCATCTCATTCTCTCTCTGCCCTCTCCCGCCTCGCTCCCCTTCTCCCCTCTCCCCCTGCGTCCCTCTCCTCTGCTCTCGTCCTCTCACGGCTCTCCGCTCTTGCCTCTCCTTCCTTCTCCTCTGCCCTCTTCCCTCTAATCGTCTCCCTGGCTCCTTCTCTCCGCTCTACCTCTCGCCCCCGCCCCTCTGCTCCTCCTCTCTCCCTCTCGCCCTCCCTCTCTCCTGACTCTCTCCCCTTCTCTCCCTCTCCCTCTCGCTCCTCCCCGTTGCGGAGTCCGACACCCACAGATGGATAAGTTCCGGGAGAGAAGAGGAGAAATAGCAGGAGCGAATGAGATAGTCCGCGAGAGAGATACAGATAGAGAGAAAGTGTATGGCGATAACAGAGAGAGTAGAGCCAAAGAAGAGAGAGAGAGATAGACATGCCGCGCGAGAGATCTAGAGAGGGGGGGCGCGGAGGAAAGAGCACAGAGACGAGCAAAGACAAAGGGGGGGGGGGGGAGCGAAGAGTGTGTGGTCGTGTGTGTGAAAGAGAGAGAGAGGGGAGAGAGGGCGAGAGAAAAGAGAGCGGCGCGAGAGAGATCTAGTGTGCTGTGTGCTGTGTGTGTGTGCTGTGTGGTGTGTTGTGGTTGTGTGTGCTGTGTGTGTGTGTGATGTTGTGTTGCTGATATGATGTACGAAGAGAGAAGAGAGAAAGCAGGCGCCGCGCGCCGCGCGACGAGAGAGAGAGAGAGAGAGAGGAGAGAGAGAGAGAGAGAGAGAGAGAGAGAGAGAGAGA
>NW_014579845.1:2488-8399 GCF_000485595.1 Priapulus caudatus
TCTCTCTCTCTCTCTCTCTCTCTCTCTCTCTCTCTCTCTCTCTCTTTCTCTCTCTCTCTATATATATATATATATCTGTCTCCCTCTCTCGCTCTCTGTCTCTCCCTCTCTCGCTCTCTCACTCTCTCGCTCTCTATCGCTCTCGTTATCTCTATCTATCTATCTATCTATCTATCTATCTATCTATCTATCTATCTATCTATCTATCTCTCTTCCTTTAAGCCACTCTGTCGTCACCCATATATACTAGCTGAATGCATTATAATTGCCATAGTGACGAATTCGCCCCCATTTCTGCCGACCACGCAATCTCGCGATATAATGGTCGTGAAGCTACGGTGCGCGTGCGCGTAGAGTAAGGTTACTATCGTCATGAACACGTGTATCCTCGCTGAGATACGCTCATGCTCTTACCTTACCCTTCCCCCAGCTTTTTGCTCAATGTGAACATATTGACTGCTACGCGTAATTAGCAGGTACCGCCATCTACAGTCGGAGTTAACAAGTATAACTCGTCGCGTTTATTTTAAATGACGACTCCGGATATTTTTTTCTTATACAAGATTGCCTAGAGCGCGCACCCACCTCTCTCATCGCTGCGATCGTCTGATGTAGCCTCGTGGCGCCATCTGCTGGCTGTAAATGATATTTTCGAGATCGTCACGAATTAATTAGAGACGTGAAGCGGAACCGGAAGACGGACCGCCGCAACTGCTACTCTCTATTTCCGCTTCCGTTCACGTGTTACAAACCATAGGAAGACGAGTTCGGGGGTTAAACGAGTGTTGCCAAAATATTCTTCGTCGCGCTTTATTTTCGTACACATTCTAGAACTTCGCCCTATAGCAGGTGCACAGGCTTTAAACGCACAGAATCTGACTTTCGTGAGCTATAAACATGACTGTGTACACGTTAACGGATCACGCGTGCAAAAACTATGTACGAATCGTGCGTGCGGGCAAAGTGTTGCCAAACCTAGAAGGATGTGCTATACGCTGAGCGATAAAATTGCGCAGTGTAGCAATTCCCCACCGTTGCGCATGCGTCTGGGCCGAGCGGAGAGTGCCTGCGAGCGCCTAAAAACCAAATCCTGCCCCTTTAAGTGGCAACCAGTGCAGTTATTAGCGTCTGACTCGCAAACGCAAAAAAAGAAACGTCACTTCGAAAAAAACCGCTCTTCAAACGAGATATATCACAACGCCTCGTCGTCATCAGAGACTTATTTTCTTACCATTATATTTTTCTTATTGTATTTAGTGGATAGAGGTAGGCACGTCACCGTGAATAAAAGACATTCACGCGTGCATCCGCTCGTTCGTTCGTGTGTGTGTGCATGTGTCTGTGTGTGTGTACAGTCACTTACCGCTGGATGCAATTCGGCGATATATATTTCCTCAAATGAAATTCTTCCTTTCAAATGGTATAGGTACACTTCACACAGCGTAGAGAAGCATCACACACACACACACACACACACATATATCTAGACCTGACGGCCTAAGGCGTATAGTACGGACAGCAAGTAATACCGATACGGACCGTACGTTATACTAGTATACGTAATACAGTATATACTATATAGTCGGTGGCGTCCGGGGAGACTTTATAATCAGTGGGGCGGTCGGGACCGCGTACGACGTTAGTTCGTTGTGTGCGCGCTGGTTATTGCGGCGCCGACTGAGGGATGTGTGTTGGCGTCCGCATTAGCGCCGATTCGAGCGCGGGCCTGTATGGGATGCAGGCTATATGCAAGGCTTGCAGTTATGTAGCGTGGCGGGTTGTACGGGGGGGCTCTCGGGGCGTAATGGGGGTGAGCATGCGGGTGAGAGGGCGTGAGCGCACACACGCTGGCGCAGCGCTTTAGGTGAAAGAAGTCGTCGGTGCTCTCTCTGCGTTGTCTCTCTTCCCTTCGTCGCCGGTCTTCTGTCTCCTCGTGGTGCTCTGCTCTCTCCTCTCTCTCGACTCGCAGGGGGGCGACACGACCGGGTGCGTATATAGTACCGTATTATAGTTATGATAGGGTGTACGTATAAGGGGGTAGTAGTAGTATATAGTAGTTCGTTCGCCCTCTCTCTCTCTGCGCTCGTCTGTGCTTCTGCGTCTCTCTCTCTCTTTCTCTCGTCGTCTGTCGGTATTATCGTATATATCTGTTCTCGCCCTCTCCTGCGCTTCTCTGTGTCTCCTCGCTCGTCTCGCTCTCTCACTCTCTCGCTCTTCTATCGGCTCTCGTTATCTCTATCTATCTAGCTAATCCTACCACGTCTACTTTCTCCCTCTATCTATCCTATCTATCTATCTATCTATTCTCTTCTGTGAAGAGCCCAGCTCTGTCTCACCCATATTACTGACCGCTGAATGCATTGTGATGTGTGCGTGGTGACGGGATCTACGCACCCCATTTCTGCCCCGACACGCAATCTCGCGACAGCTATGAATGGGTCGCGGACCACGCTTACCCGGTGCGCCGTGGCGTCGTTTAGGCCAGGTAAGGTTACTATTCGCTCGACAGGACACGGGTGTATCCTCCGCTGGAGAGATACGGCTCCCTTTCTCTTACCTTAACTCTCCCAGCCCTTATGTTGCTAATCGTGAACATATGACCTGCTACGGGGGTAATTAGAAAGTACGCCCTCTATCCCTCGGATGTTCAAACAGTACTAACTCGTGCGTTCTAGCTTTTGGTAAAGTGGGACAGACTCCGGATCTTTTTTTCTCGCCGGCGCCCGGCGCCCCACTCTCCAAGATTGCCTCCGAGCCGCGACCCACCTCTCTCATCGCTTGCGATCGTCTGATGTAGCGTCGTGGCGCCATTGCTGGCTGTAATGATATTTCGGCATCCCCGCTTCACGACATTATTACGAGACATAACGCGTAGACGGACACCGCCGCAGACTGCTACTCTCTAGTTTCGCGCTTCGGTGCACAGTGTTAACAAACCATACGCGCACCGAGACGTTGCGGGCGTTAAACGGTGTTGCCACAGTATTCTTCGGCGGCTTTTATGCTTTCGGTAACGATTCTTAGAACTTGCCCACATCAGCAGCCGCTCGCTCTAAACGCCCACAGATTGCTATTCCGTGCAGCGATAATGCACTGGTGTACACTACGTTAACGGAGTCACGCGCGGGTGCAACAGACACCTATGGGTCCATCGAATCGCTCGCAGGTGCGGGCAACCGTGTTGCCAAACCTAGAAGGATGTGCTATACGCCCTGGCGATAAAATGGCAGCAGCTCCTGCTAGCAATTCCCGCTTGGTGAGTGTGGTTGTGGCCGAGGCGGCGCGCAGCTCGCTCGCGAGCGCCTAACAAATCCTGCCCTTTAAGTGCACAGTGCGTTATTAGCGCCTGGGTGACTCGCAAACGCAAAAAAAGTAACGTCATTTCCGAAAAACCGCCTCTTCTCAAACGAGATATATCCAACGCTCGTGTCGATCGGAGACTTATGTTCCGGCGCTGTACATTATATTTTTTCTTATGTTATTTCCGTGCGATAGAGGTAGGGCCGCGGGGCCGCCCCCGCCGGCGTCCCACGTCACCCAGTGATGAGTAAAGACATTCACGCGTGCATCGCCTTCGTTCGTCGTGTGATGTGTGCATGTGTTGTGTGTGATGTACGTCACTTTACCCTGGATTGCCCGTCGGCCCGAAGTATATTTCTCAAATGAACATTCTTTCCTGTTTCATGTGTTATAGGTACACTTCACATCGCGTCTAGAGAAGCATGCCACACAACCACACCTATACTTATACCTTATACTACTCATACATACCCTATAGTACTATATATATTATTCGACATTGCTAGGTTATACATGTTGTAAACATGTATGTATGCGAAGTGAACTTTGTCATGCATACATACTTCAGTACATATTATTGTTATAATTATTATTAATATTATTTTTTATATACGTCTGGTCATGAGTTTACCTTTTGTGATGTTCATAGGGGTTCCTAGTCTATTCCCTGTGCCATTAGTCGTTAGCGCGTCGCCGCCGTCGCATCCCGACACCGCCGGTCCTTGAGGCCTCCCCCCCGCCCCAGCCCCCGCCCCCCGCCCGCCCCCCGGGTACCCAGTACTTATGACGATCGATAAATGACCTTCACAACGAATCGATAACCCGGATCCGATACAACCCGGTCATCGTGCGAACCAATTGCCACTCAAACACATACTCTTGAACAGCGTCCCTGCTCTCGTTTCCGCTCACGTGCCGATTTTTACATTAGAGACGAAACAAAACAGCCCTCATTTGTACGCGAAGAAAAACGCCTTTACAAACGGCTCACGATTGCGTCGCTACGGTGTTGCTACGCCAGCAAATCGTAGCTAATTATGCGTTCTATTGATAAAGAATCGCAGGCAGAATCTGTGCGGAACGATGTCGCTCCTTGTAAAGACACTCGTCATGTCGGCGGTCTACTGTGAGCTGATGAGCAGCACTGCGCGCAGGAAAGAGCCGCCCCCGCACCCGCAGGCAATGATGGTACCCGTGTGACACTTCTTACTGGTTGTTTAGTTTGGGAGACTGGTAACTTGGAGCGTTCAAGGCGTCGGCGAGATGCGCGCGTAGTTTGCGGGAAATACTGCTTTCCCTTAGTTATGTACATTGCATTATTGTGCATCTGCTCTCCATTATGCTTCCCTGATGGAAGAATGTATTAATACTGGTATGGTTTTCACCTAGCTATAAATAAGATAATTATATCTATTTATACTATTATGGAAGGTATGGATGGTGCTAAGGATATTGGCCAATTTGCTCTGGAGTTTTTTCTGTATATAAAAGCTCTCTAGGCGCTGGATAACCATCGAAGCGGCCCATTCTAGCAGACCGACTGTGTTTGTTACTAGTTAGTTCATTGTACATTAGAGCACCGCCGCTGTCGGGGCTGCTTGTAGCACCGCCGCCGGCAGGCCGCTTGTAGGCTGCATTCGTCTGTACGATGCAGTCGTTCTACACATACCCCTATACGGCCTGAGGAGGAGCAGGAACATTTCTGTCGCGTCAGTTGTCGAGCTCATGTAGTTATCGTGTGCAGCCTACGGAGAGTAGGTAGACCTTACGTGCGGGCACCCACGTCATCGAAGCAAGCGTGTGTGTGTGCTAAGTCTTTGAGCTTCACCAATAAGACTTCAATATATAATAATTTGTTGTTAAACTGTTGGGAGTTTTGTGCATTCAACGCTATCGTTCTGCCTTTCTTTACAATTGAACATGTTTGGGTTTTTCTCCTAAAACTGTTAGTCACATAGACATTCACTGACGTCAACATATTTACATGACCAGCCTATATCATGAATTGACATCAATGATCTGTCGCGTTTATACTATAGGGGCACGTGAATAATATAGTCGATTATCCTATTTATATATTGGGCGCGTGCTCTTCTGCTGCAGTGCTGCTAGGCTGCTACCCACAGGGCGTGGGGGGCCACCCAGACACTCGATCACCACCGCCGCGTAGACAGCCAGCTACAAGGCAGCTTGCCAGTCACCGTCGGCGGATGTTCGCGCGACAGCTTAGCGCTCCACCTGTTTATTTTGCTACCTCGCGATCTGCGCTCTGTCTAACGTGGACGACGTGTTAGAATGCCGCAGTTTTTTTTTTTGTTTTGACAAACTAATGCGCCACACCATACAGCTAAATTGCGACATATGAGTTTCTGCTGTTTCAGTTATCCTGTCTCGGCATCTAACGGCATTTTCTCACGTGATGCGCGAGCGCGCGTGCGCGCCCTATCGCTGCAGAGACGCGAAGCACCGAGCCGCCCCCCCGCGCGTCTTACCTAACGTCTTATATTACTCCCGATTAGACCGATACAATAAGTAATATTGCTTACATAAAATACTGTGTTATAAAGTACTTCAATGACACACACTGCACCCACTACACCGCACACGACGC
>NW_014579845.1:8424-11597 GCF_000485595.1 Priapulus caudatus
GACACACACACACGCACCACCTACTACACACACACACACACACACGACGCGCACACCACACACACCGCGCGCGCGCGCACACACACGACACACACACACACACACACACACACACACACACACACACACACACACACACGTTATAACTTACCAACATGATGGATGGACAGCGTGATGGATCGACAGCACGGACAAAGCAAGGGAACATTCAGGTGCCATCAGTCATACAGCCTCGCCGATCGCTAGATCTATATGGTTCATCTATATGGTACGTCGATCTGTCACGCTTGACAATTACTCAGCGGTATGGATACGGTGGATCAGATCGTGACCTGTATGGGACATGTGAAGCTGCACAATCACGTGATTCACTTGAAACTAAAGTACAACTCTTAGTACAACGCTCGGTTATCAATACCGTTTCCGATTTGTTGCAGTATAGCTTCTTCTTATGAATACTAACACTAACCTACCTGGTGAAACCGTATGTATATGACATATGCGCTCTCTGGAAATCTGCATATGTCAACAAAACATCGGTTACGTCATGCAGGACAGGCAGTGCCACCTAGTGGTTGATATAAGTTTTATTATTGCTACTTCAGCTTGGGCTCCTTACCATTATTAAAGAGAGGGTTATTGTCGGGGTTTATTTTTATGTCAAGCTATTATGGCGAATGTTTCCTCTCTACTTAAAACGAAAATATATATTATTATATTTCAACAGATCATTGTTGTATTTTGAGGTATATACTGGGGACAGACGAACATAGTTCCCTGGCACTATGTTACCGTAACGTTTGGTACAACTGGTCAACTAGGCATCTTACCATCATTAAAGCGACTGCTGGGCAAATGTTCTTTAAATTAAAAGTAATATTGCAACAAAACCCAATTCAATTCATTTGATAACATCATTCATTTTAATGATACATAACTGTCAATGTCATGTAGAGCAGCTAGATATCGCCACCTATCGGTTGATATAAATTACATTAATGTTGCGTCTGCTAGGGCTTCAAATCATTAATGCACAGACGCATGGGAAATTATTTTTACTGTCAAGCTACTGCGAGGAGTATCTGCTCTCAATTTTAAAGCGCAATTTCACTAAAATATTGGTTTATTTGCGAGATGCCGGGCATGCAGGAACAAAGGTCTCCCGCGATAATACAAAAAAAATCGGTACGACTAGACATCGTATAATGATTCAAGTAACTAGTTGGCATGAGCTTTTTAAATTAAAAGTTTTATTTCAACAAGATCCCATACATACATCTATCCAAACATACTACTGCATCTGTCATGTTCTTGATAGAAATTTTATTATTGTCATGTCAGATGAGTTACACTGTTTTGTATAGTTCATAGGGGTTTCCAGTCTATCCGTTGACATTAGTCAGTTAGACGGTCGCCGCCGTCGCATCCCGACACCCGTCTCACTACGGTACCAGTCTATGACAGATCGATAATGATTCACCAACGAATCGATAACGGATCGATAACAACCGCGTCATCGTGCGAACAATTGCCACAAAACTACTCCATTGAACAGCTCCCCCTGGTGCGTGTTTCCGTCACGTGGATTTCTACAATTAGCAGACGAAAAACAACAGCTATTCTGTACCGCGAGAAAAACGACCTTTACAAGGTCACGATGCGTCGCTACGGGTGTCGCTACGCAGCAAAATGTAGCTAATTATTCGTTCTATGATAAGAATCGCAGGCAGAAATCTGGGGAACGATGTCGCTCCTTGTAAAGACATCGTCATGTCGGTTTACCTGTGAGCTGATGAGCAGCACATGACGGGGCAATGATGTACACCGTGTACACTCTCTTACTGGTTGTAGTCTTGGGAGACTGGTACTGGAGCGGTAAGGGACGCGCGAGATGGCGCCAGTAGTATTGCCGGGAACAACTATGTTTACCTAGTTATAGTACATTGCACTTATTGTGCATCTGCTTCCATTATCTTCCCACCTTGATGGAAAGACAAGTAATATAATACTGGTATGGTTTTCAACCTGCATATAAATAAATAAATATATATATCTATCTATATATATATGGAAGGTGATGAATGGTGTAAAATATTGGCAATTTGGCTATGGCATATTTTCGTATATAAACGTTCTAGCCTGGATAACCCATCGAACTGCCCATTCTAGCACAGCCGACTGTTTTTAGTTACGTAGTTAGTTCATTGTACATTAGAGCACCGCCGCTGTCGGGGCTGCTTGTAGCACCGCCGCCGGGGCCGCTTGTAGCTGTTGTCTGTACGAATGCAGTCGTGTCTACGACATATATACCCGGCTGAGGAGGAGCAGGAAGCAATTTCTGCGCGTAGTAGTCGAAAGCACCTACATGTAGTTATCGTGTGATCCTACGGAGAGTAGGAAGACTTACCGTGCGGGGGCAGTAGCGAGCAAGCGTGTAGTAGTAGTGCTAAGTCTTTGAGCTTCAATATATAATAAATTTTTTGTTAAAACTGTTGGGATTTTGTGCACTTCAAACGCTATCGTTCTGCCTTTCTTTACAATGAACATGTATTGTGGTTTTTCTCACTAAAACGTTATCACACTAGACAATCACTGACGTCAAACATAATTACATGACAGTATATCATGACATTAGACAAATAAAGATATGTGCGTTATACATATAGGCAGGAGTGAATAAATAGTCGTTATCTATTTATATATTTGGCGCGTGTCTTACTGCTGCAGCTGCTAGCCTGCTACACCACGGCACAGTGGTACACAGCGCAACCGTAGACAGCCAGCTACAAGAGAAGCCATTGAGTCACGTGAGCGGATGTTCGCGGGACGGTAGCGTCCACCTGTTATTTTGCCTACTCGGATTGAGCTGTTAACGTGGACGGACGTGTTAGAAATGCAGCAGTTTTTTTGTTTGTTTTATGCACAAAATATGGACACAAATACAGCCAAATTGGCACACTTTATGCCGTTTTCATGGTTTCAAAGTATCCCTGTCTCGGCTCTCAAACGGGGCATTTTCTCACCGGATGGCGAGGCGCGTAGCAGCAGCCTATAGCTGCAGAGACGCGAAGCACCGAGGCAGCGCGTTTAAAAATAAAAGCTTATATTCACTCCCGATATAGACAGATACAATAATATATTGTTACATAAAATACTGTGTTATAAAGTACATA
>NW_014579845.1:11622-16358 GCF_000485595.1 Priapulus caudatus
GGATCCTAGACCGCACCCCTGTAACACGACCCTGACCTGACTCATCTGACCCTGGGGCTCTGCTTATGGGGCCTAGATTACAAGTATACGTACACTGATAATTGGTACCGCCAAAACGACAGGTATAAATTATTGAAAGATATTGGTATACGGAAAATTTATGGCTCGAAAAAGTGACGCGCGGCGTGTCGCCGCGGGCTCCGCGGCAGTTCCGGACTGCCGCTTGATAAATTGGTACTATATTATATGGGTTGGGTTATAGTTACTGTTCTGTTAGGGTTCGGATTTTGTTAGGGCTTCACAGGTTAGGGTTTAGGTTTTAGTGGTTAGGTGTAGTTGGTAATTCATTTTACATTGTTGCTATCAGAAGGAAGTCGAGTGAATGGAGTGGCCGCGATTGGCTGTGGTCCGGAATTCAAGTGGGAAAAAAATTTTGCTCCCCCCAATTATAGTTGACCTCCTGAGAATAATATAATCAGGAGTCTAATCATAATAGATTGATATAATTTGATAGACTCCTGATATAATTATACATACACATTCTGTCCTTATATTAGCATTGCGCAGATCGGAAGATTGCGCGTAACATATATATAAATATAAATATATATATATATATTATTATATATATAATATATGTGTGTGTGTGTGCTGTGGTGTGTGTGTGTTCGTGTGTGTGTTGTGTTGTGATTGTGTGTGGCGCGCGCGCGCGGTGTGTGTGTGGTGATCGTGGTGTGTGCTGTGTGTTGTGTGTGCTGGCGCAAGGGCAGTAGCTACGGCGGGGGGGGCTGGGGCCAACGAGCCTCCCACAAATTTGTCTGGCCCCCCCAGGTGGCCCCCACAGTGAAAATTCATGCTTGATTAAAAAAAAATTTTGACTATTAAAAACAATGCCGTTAGAAAGTAATCAATAAACAGAAAAGTTACATATTGTGCCCCCCACGAAATGTACAGCCCCCCCCAGTGGCCCCCACTCCCGCGAGAGAGAGAGAGATGAGATGAGAGAGAGAGAGAGAAAGATAGATGACAGAGAGAGGGGGGAGGGCAGAGAGCAGAGATGAGAACGGAGAGAGAGGAGAGGGGGGCGGTATGATATAGTCTATAACACACGGGTACAAATAAATAAATATAATAAATATTAGATATATATATATATATACTCAATAATATATATATAATAACATTCCATCAAATGCAAACAGAGGGAACATATCCATCGCTCTTTCGAACAACTGTCTCCTCCGCAGGTAAAATGCCTGACATGACAATAATAAAATTTCTATCGAAGAACATGACAGATGCAGTAGTAATTGTTTGGATAGATGTATGTATAGGACTTGTGAAATAAAACTTTTAATTTAAAGCTCATTGCCAACTAGTTAGCTTAAAATCATTAATACGATGTCAGAATGTACCGATTTTTTGGTATGCATCGCGGGAGACTTTGCTTCCTGCAATGCCCGGCATCTCGCAACTAAACAATATTTTAGTGAATGCGCTTTAAAAATTAGAGAGCAAGATAGCTCTCTCGCAGTAGCTTGACAAGTAAAAATAATTTCCCATGGTCTGCTGCATTACATGATTTGAAGCCCTAGCAGACACGCACAACTTAATTGTAATTTATAATCAACCGAATAAGGTGGCGTATTCTAGCTGCTCTACAATTGACATTGACAGTTATGTATCATTTAAAAATGAATGATGTTATCAAATGAATTCGAATTGGTGGCTCTTTTGTATGCAATATTACAACATTTTAATTTAAAGAACATTGCCAGCCAGATCGCTTTTAATCGACTGGTAACGATGCCCTAGTTGACGCTGACCAAAACGTTAACGGTAACATCAGTGGCGCAGGGAACTGATGTCGTCTAGTCCCCAGATAATACTCAAATACAACAATGATCTGTTGAATATAATATATATATATTTTCGTTTACGTAGAGAGGAAACATATCGCCATAATAGCTTGACATAAAAATAAGACCCGACAAATAACGCCTCTCTTTAATAATGGTAAGGAGCCCAAAGCGAAGCATTAGCAATAATACAAACTTATATCAACCGACTAGGTCGGCACTGCCTGTTCCTGCATGGACGTACACCGATGTTTTGTTGACATAATGCAGCATTTCCAGTAGAGCGCAATAGTGTCATGAATACATACGTTTCACCAGGCTAGGTTACGTGTTAGTATTCATAGGAAGAAGCTATTACTGCAAAATCGGATAACGGTATTTGATACGAACGCGTTGTTATCTAAGAGTTGTACTTTGTTTCAATGTGAATCACGTGATTGTGCAGCTCCTTCCACATGTCCCATACAGGTCACGGATTTCTGATCCACCGTATGTCCGATTACGCTGAGTAAATTGTGAAGCGTGACACAGATCGACGTACCATATAGCATGAACCTAATATAGAATCTTAGCGATCGCGGGGCTGTATGACTGATGGCAGCCTGAATGTTCCCTTGCTTTGTCCGTGCTGTCGCCATCACGCGTCCATCCATCATGTTGGTAGTTATAACGTGTGCCCTAGTGTGTGTGTGTGATGTGTGTGTGTCGTGTGTGTGTGTGTGGTGTGCGTGTGTGTGCTGTGTCTGTTGCTGGCGCCGCGCCCGCGCGCGCCAGTGTGTGTGTGTGCGCGCGCCGTCCTGTCGTGTGTGCGTGTGTCTAAGTGGGTGCGTGCGTCGTGCGTGCGTCCGTTGTGTGTCTGTGTGTGTGAGTGCGGCGTGGGTTGCCGTAGTACGTGCGTAGTCGTGCGTGGGTGTGTGTGTGTGCGTGCGTGCGTGTGTGTGTGTGGGCGTGCGTGGTGCGTGTGTGTGTGGTGCGGTGTGTGTGCATTGTAATGCTAACCGTAACCCTAACAAGTAACCGAACCCTAACAGTAACAGTAACTATAACCCAACCCTATATATAAGTACCATTTATTACAAAACACTATCTATGGTGGGTCCGGAACTCGAGTGGGGAAAAAAATTTCGCGCCCGGCGATTGGATCAGCTACAGTAGCGCACCCTCGCGGTAGCGTGGCGAAATACACATAACAACAATGATCGTGTTGTTAGTTGATTGTGGTCACGGTGGTTCTACTTCTTATTAATATTATCTCTAATGTAACACCTATTACCACCAAAAACTTCAGTAAGTTATGTTGCGATTTAGTGAAAGTAATTGTGAAGTAAAGTGTTCATAATGTTATGTTATAAGGATTGCACAGAACAGACTCGGCAGGTCATTCGCCTAGGCTCGCCAGGCCCTAGGCTACATTCACAGAAAAGATACATGTACAATACATATATGATCAGGAGTAGATATAGGTATAGATAATAAAGATAATAGTCTTCTATTATCTACTCCTGATATGATGTATGTCTAATAATGCAGTATAACCTACATCTTTCATCTGTATTTATAATCACAGGCTGCCTACACGCTCTGGACGACATGGTGTCGACAACTGTCCTACATTACTGTGCACAAAGGATGAATAGACGCTGGCAATGACGAACTGAAAAAAATGGAGGAGTTTAGAAACACCTATTTGCAGCTATGCAAGGCACACAATGTCGATGCACAGGATTGTGTGCTAGATGCAATGACGAGGTATGCATACTATAATTTTTACTCGCTTGTATGGCTTTCAGATTACTATCAACATAGGTAGAACTATAGGTACACCGCGTATACATATATTGTTGATTAGTCCGAGATTCCTCTGACCAATGCCCACACCGACGATCTAACCCACACCAAATCCACCAAAATCGTCGGTGTGGGCATTGGTCAGAGGAATCTCGGACTAATTGTTGATGTGCATGGTGCGCCTGATTCTAATTTGTTCTGTTTTAGGTCCTCGGCTGTAAATCAAAACAGTGGCATTATTTTGGATCTGTCAACCAATGGGCTCACAGCGGCTACGTGTCAAATTCTAGGCAAAGTGCTTTCGTCGAGCCGGAATATACAGGGCCTGCACCTAAACGACTGCATGCTACCTGAACCAGGCAAGGGAATTCTTTGTGCGGAGCTTCGAGCATATATATATATATATATATATATATGAAGAGCTTATTTGCAAAACTGCCTATGTCCATTTTGGAGAAATGAGAGAAAACGACAAAAACAATTATTTGACAATCATTTACATTGTTTTCAGCATTGGTTAAAAAGTGTGGATAGATAGGCTATTTAGCAAACTAAAGGTTTTTGGATGATTTAGCTAAACATGATGTATGATGGGTCTTTTATGCATGATGTAGGCTGTTTTTCAAGAAAAAATTACTCTACACAGTATATATATGTGCATCCAATTAACCTACCTCATACCTACATGTAGGCTTTAGGGCAACACATATGTAATATTACACATAGATAAATAATAAATATAGGTTCATGTAATCACCTGTTGTCTTAGCAACAGTTGCCACACCTGTCACTGGTAGCGGGTAAGTGTATTCCGATGGGTGTGGGAAAAGCGACGTACACATATTTGACCCACCACCGTCCGTCACACAATTTTATCCATAATTATAATGACTATTATTATTCACATCTGATGTTATTAATGTGAACCTAACTGTGGGTCTTTCGTGGTGATCTCTGATAATGCGTTCAGCATCTTGTCCTATTAAGGGAAGTGTACCTAACCACGACAGCAAGGCGTTTGTGTGATGAGTCTTCCCATCATCGTATTACTAACCAGCCAACACGGACAATAATTTATTAATGTTCATG
>NW_014579845.1:16368-19089 GCF_000485595.1 Priapulus caudatus
TAGATGAGCGCTGTCGCTATGCGGCACTTGTTGGATGTAATTAGCTAAACATGATTTATGATAGGGCATGATGTTGGCTGTTTTTCAAGAAAAAAATACTTTACACAGTATATATATGTGTGCATCCAACCTATCTCATACCTACATGTAGGTTTTAGGGCAACATATATGTAATATTACACTCAGATAAATAACAATTATAGGTTCATGTCATCACCTGTTGTCTTAGCAACAGTTACCACAACTGTCACTGGTAGCGGGTAATTGTATTCCGATGGGTGTGGGAAAAGCGACGGTCACATATTTTACCCACCACCGTCCGTCACACAATTTTATCCATAATTATCAGGAGTGAATAATAATAGATCTATTATTATTCACTCCTTATGTTATTAATGTGAACCTAACTGTGGGTCTTTCGTGGTAATCTCCGATAATGCGTTCAGCATCTTGTCCTATTAAGGGAAGTGTACCTAACCATGACAGCAAGGCGTTTGTGTGATGAGTCTTCCCATCATCGTATTACTAACCAGCCAACACGGACAATAATTTATTAATGCTCATGAATGAATGATGCGGCCCCTACTGCCGCGGCAGGCTTGTGCGTTAGCCGAAACTACGCTGGCAGAGCTGAGATAGGCCACTATATCTATCATTGTGAGACAGCAGAGGAGGAGGGGGGAGTAAAATCGAAAGGCCTGTTGTCAAAAACAAAATTAGTCTTAACATTAACTTTTTCTCGTAGACCGGACTTCGATGCACTGCGTGCGCGAAACTTGTAACTTTACCGTGCGGCTATCAGTGGTCCGGCCACGAGAAAAATGCAATGTCGAGACTAATTTTGTTTCTGACACACGAGCTCCTGGCTTAGGGAGAGCCACGTAGAACTCTTGGCCTTCGTAGAAGCTCAGCCAGTGCCTCGCCGAGATCTGATCCGGTCACCACGCTGTGTTGCAGGAGTGGTGGCGATCGCTCGCGGACTGATGTCTACTGCCTCGCTGACAACGCTGTCTCTGAAGGGGAACAACATTCGTGGTGCCGGTGCCGTGTCTCTCGCTGGACTCCTACGCACTAACAAACACCTGAAAACGTGAGTCTACTGCAAAGAAAGAGGTAGAGAGAGGGGGAGAGCGAGCGAGAGCGAGAGAGAGCGAGAGAGAGAGAGAGAGAGAGAGAGAGAGAGAGAGAGAGAGAGAGAGAGAGAGAGAGAGTGAGAGAGAGAGGAGATGCAGTGAAACTCTCGCAAATAGAAAAAAATGCAAGATGTGCATTAACACGAGTTTTCTCGGAAAACTGTAACAAAGGCAAAGTGCTTGTAAATGTTTAATAATTTGGCGCAGGTTTCATTAGCATGTACATGTAATAACCTCTTTCGAAATCGTTAAGTATCAAATATTTATGAGCCGCGGCATTTAACCAGTGATTAATTGGCATTTAGAAGGGAAGTCAGTATACCACCATCCACCAAATTAACGCACACAGCATTTACTCAATCATAGTGTAATTGTTTGACAACGCATTTTGATCAATTATTATCAATTTTAGCATTTCGCTTAGAGTTGTAGCCTTAGTTCTATCATAGTCTAATGCATGTTGTGACATTTGTAGTTGCATGAGTGGTGTGCATGCACTACTGCAAATTGCAGTACTGAATGGAATCACTTGAACCTAATATCATGTGATACTGAATGCTGCCACATTAATATAAGTAATTCCTGCCATATGTTGCGGTTACGTCATATGTTGCCATCATGTCCTATCAGGAGTGAATAATAAGAGATAATATATAATCTATTATTATTCACTTCTAGTCGTGTGTTTCCGTCACAACGTATGTTGCCGTCACATTATGTGTTGCCGTCGTGTCGTATATTGCAATGTCATATGTTGCAGCTTGTTGCTGGAGTGGAACGTGTTGGGAATCCTCGATAACTCGTCATGTCACATGTTGCTGTTATGTTGTATGTTGCTGTCACATCGTATGTTGCTGTTATTGTTGTATGTTGCAATGTCATGTCTTACCATATGTTGTATGTTGCAGTTTGTTGCTGGAGTGGAACGTGTTGGGGATCCTCGATAACTCGTTCGCGACCTTCGCAGAATCTCTCGGGGTCAATGCTACGCTCGAGCGACTCGACCTTCGCAGCAACCAGCTGTCGCACGACTGCGCCGCCGAGCTAGCGTCTGCTCTCCGACGCAACACGAGTCTCCTCACGCTGGGTGAGTCATCGAGGCCTCGTTATTAACGATTGTCGATCGTCAATAACGAGGAGGCAACGTTGAGAGTGGCTTCGACTTGTTGTTTCCCGTTGATTACGGACGCCCGTCGTCAGACACAAAATTAGTTAACCTTGTTCTCGTGGATCGGACTTCTATTTACTGTGCATGAGAAACTCGCAACCTTAACATGCGTCTGTCAATGGTCCACGAGAAAAAGGTAATGTTAAGACTAATGTTAAGACTAGTTTTGAGGCTAGTAACGGTATTCTAATGTATCAGAACAATAATAGTTAGAATCTGCAGATCTGCGATGGAACAACGTCGGCATCACCGGCGGACGCGCGCTGCTCGTTGCCATGGAAACGAACAAGACTCTGACGAGGATGGACGTTGCCGGCAACGGCATCCCGGCGGATGTCGTCGCCGCGTTGCAGACGCTCGTCGCCGCCAACGCCGACCGGCGCGCCCTGGTGGACGAGCACCGCGCGCGCGTCCGCACGC
>NW_014579845.1:19306-23302 GCF_000485595.1 Priapulus caudatus
CGAGAGAGAGAGAGAGAGAGAGAGCGAGAGAGAGAGAGAGAGAGAGAGCGAGAGAGAGAGAGAGAGTTGGGGAGGGATGGAGGGAGAGGCGAATATCCCAGTAATTAGATTTATCTGTGAGTTAATTCATTTGTGCAACTCTGCCTCTGTAACCACGCCATAACAAAATTTAACGTTCTCTGCCAATCTCTTCCTCTGCCAGTCTGCTAGAGCGTCCCACGACCTGGAAGCATTAGAGAAGGCGTGTGCGGAGAAGGTGGCGCGACTGGAGAGGTGCAGGGAGGGGCTGGAGGAGCAGCTCAGCGACATGAGAAGCCAGTTTCACCAGGAGAAGGTCTCGCACGACGAACAGACGCAGGAGGTCCGGATGAGGGTGCGCGCAGAGGAGGTGAGGCCTTAACCCTTTACCCACCGAGAGTTTTCTTATGGTGAGGGGGAGGGGGAGGGGTCTCATGAGTGTTGCATCACGATTTCGTAATTTGAAAGTAACGAGTTCATAGTTTGATGGGATGTGGATTACATGGCAAGTGCTACGCTGTTACTATACGGGAACGAAATGCTCACCATTGGCAACAGTTTACGATGACAGTTTGTATCAAAAACCCATTTTGATATTTTAGTGTTGTAGACTGGTGGGTCTACTGTGGCAGTGTTGCAACCATGGCAGGTTAGGGATAATTAACCATCGATGGTAAACGCTCAACCCACTACGTTACGAGATGGTCTATATCGCGTAGAAGTGCGCATTTTGTGACTGAATGTCCGCGCCCAACTCCTATTAACCATCTTGTCGTGGCAGAGCGAGAAGCAGCACCACCTGCTGGAGAGAATCCGTCACCTGGAGCAGGCGAGGGTGGAGCTTGAGACTCACGCGGCGCAGCAGATGGGCGTCGTAGATCAGCTGCAGACTAAGAACAGCGCCATCTCTCTGGAGAAGGAGGTGCTAACCAGAAGGATCAACATGACGAGACGGCGCACGACGCCTCGCTGCGCATATCTCACCTGCAGGTGGCGCTGGATGAGCGGCGCTCGATCGTCGGATCGCTGACGACGCAGCTGCACGCGACCGAGACGAGTCTCGTTGCCGCGGAAACCACCGCCGGCGACCTCTCCGCGAAGCTGAGGAAGCGGGAGGAGGAGGCGGTCGCCGCGGCGACGCAGCATCGCGTCGAGGTCGCGGCGGCGCGGGAGGAGAGGGAGAAGCTGGAGGGAGAACTGCTGGCACGCGTCGCTGCGACGACAGAGAGGTGCGAGCGCGCAGAGAGGAAGCTGGAGGAGACGGGGAGGAGGTACGAGCTGGAGCGGGGGCAGGCGTGCGCGCTGAAGGAGGAGCTGGCGAGCGCGCAGGCCGAGAGGAAGCTGAAGGCGTGCGAGATGCAGGAGAGACTCCAGCAGGAGAGGAGCCGGGGGAAGCAGACGCTGCAGGAGCAGGAGGAATTACGGCAGAGAGAGGTAGCTAGAGAGGGGGAGGTGGGAGAGAGAGGGAGAGAGAGAGGGAGAGAGAGAGAGAGAGAGAGAGAGAGAGAGAGAGAGAGAGAGAGGAACAGAGAGAATTTTAAAGAAAGAGAGATCGAGGCGACGGGGAAGAGACGGACCATGAGGTAGGATAGTGAGAGACAGAGAGAAGCAAAGCTAGGGGAGCTAGAGCGAGAAATGGCGAGAAAGAGATAGTGGGAGAGACAGATGGAAATATTGGTGGCGAAGAACAGTGAGGGTGAAACAGCGAGAACCTCCCGGATCAATGACACGCATCCAGCGAGCGCGCAGACGCTGGCGGCGTCCGCATCCTTCCGTGATTGAAGACTCACGTACCACCACCAGCAGCAGCAGCAGCAGCAGCAGCAGCAGCAGCAGCAGCAGCAGCAGCAACCTGCGTGCGACCCCTCCCCCTCCCCCCTCCCTGTCGCAGCGCTTCCACGGCAGCATCCGAGGCCACGGGCCGCCGCCACGATCCCCAACAATGGCATATACTTTGCCTTTCTTACAGCAGCCGAGTGTGTGCTGCGAAATCAATACGCATGTACCGGCGGAGTGCGAGCGAGGCGCGTATTTGTCACGGCGGCGATTCGCATCCCTACGTGTGCGCGTTGCTGTGCCAACGCGATGGCCAGCTGCTCGCAGCATGCCAAGGTGCGAGCGATGGAGGGCGGCAGGGAGGCAGAGAGAGAGAGAGCGGGGGGGAGAGCGGTGGAAGGGCGAGAGAGGAGGAAGGGAGAGAGGAGGAGGAAGGGAGAGAGAGGGGGAATGGAGAGAGAGCGCGCGCGAAACAGAGGGAGGAGCGAGATGGAGGGAGAATAAGAGCGAGAAAGGGAGGAGGGAGAGAGAGGGAGAGGGGGGGGAGGGAGAGAAAGCGAGAAAGAGAAGGGGAGAGAGAGATGAGGAGAGGAGAGAGATGGCGGCTACCAGGGCTTCAGTCACCTCCAGGGAAGCTGTCATTAACAGGAACATGCATAGGCCTACAGGCTGTGATGTACACGTCGGGGGGAAATGGATTCATCAAGAAATAGTACGTTTGTTCCCAATCAAGCATGCGAAACGGACGGGAAAAGTTTTTGCCTCGACGAATGAGTAGTAGAGTATTATTGTTCGCTGATGACAAATACATTTTTCATTTTGCGGGCGGTTACGCGTAAAGTAAGGCATACTAACGTGGATCCGCGTTTTACAGATAAATTTGTTAAGTTAAACAAGAATTTAATAATAAGCGCTTTAAACGAAAGTAAACATGCTGTAATATAACGTGCCGCCATCCGGAACGTTGAATTATGTATCCAGTATGTTGTAGTAGACTGCAGATAAGAAGCAATAAGATTGGTGCAGTAAATGTTGATAGCCATTGAGTGGTGCATAGGAATAAAACGGGTGAGGGTAATGCGACTGGTATTTGTAGGTGGTGGAAGGTGATTCGTGAGTCGTTGGAAGGGTATGTTAGAATGTGATCTGTCTGGTCATGTTTTGAAAGGATATGTTGGAATGCGAATGGTTCGTTATATATGTTGGTAGGAGATGTGAAGTAATGAGATTGGATTGATACATGTTAGTACGTAGTAGATAGTGGAACGATATTGGTTTGGCATTTGCTGGTAGAGGATAGGTCGATGCAGGTTGGTAGATGGTAGAATAGAATTGGTTTAGTACATGTTTCTAGTAGATGCTGAAATGATATTGGTGTGGTATATGTTGGTAGATGGTGGAATAGAATTGGTTTAGTACATGTTGCAAGTAGATGCTGAAATGATATTGGTGTGGTATATGTTGGTAGATGGTGGAATAGAATTGATTTAGTACATGTTTCTTGTAGATGCTGAAATGATATTGGTGTGGTATATGTTGGTAGATGGTGGAATCGAATGAGATTGGTTTCGTACATATTGGTAGAAGATGGTGTCATGAGGTTGGTTTGTTATTTGTTGATAGCAGATCGTGAAACAAGATTTGTTTGGTACTTGTTCGTGAATAGTGGAATGTTTTTGGACTGGTATATGTTGGTAGGAGATGGTGAAATAAGAGTGGTTTGGTGCATGTTACAAGGAGTTGGTGAAATGCGCGGTTTGGTATTGGGTAGTCACTGATAGCGAAATGAGGTTGTCAGGAATATGCTGGAGTCAAAATTATAAAAAAAATCATCAGCAAAGAATCGCAACATATAAACGCACTGACATTTCTAGTCTGTTTGTCATCGGTTAGATCAGGTCTGATGTCTACCTAGCTTGCACTAACGTAACATAAGTAACTTAAGTTAAATTGACTACGTCACGAATTTTCTATGGTAAAATTTGTAACATTTTTGTTGCCATTTTTTTACATTAAAAGTAAGAACTAACGGGACTAAACGTATCGTCAAATTCTTACCTGATAAGATTGTTTCTTAACTAGTTAAAAATCCAAAAAACCTGGACGATTTGATATTAGTGTTCTTAACATTAATTGCTTGCTATGGATTATGTATGAGTGTAGTAAAAAATAGTTAAACTATTTGAATTTAAACATACGCAT
>NW_014579845.1:23312-24371 GCF_000485595.1 Priapulus caudatus
TGGTGATTGATCCGGTGATTGATCCGGTGATTGATCCGGTGATTAATTCGGTGATTGACCCGGTGATTGATTCGGTGATTGACCCGGTGATTGATCCGGTGATTGATCCGGTGATTGATCCGGTGATTAATTCGGTGATTGACCCTGCGTAACAGGAGTTAGCTGGTAAGGACAAGGAGTGGCAGACGGAGGTGGGTCGTGTGAAGCTGACAGTGAAGGAGCAGAAGGCAATGCTAGAGGACCAGGCAGGTCAGCTGAGACAGCTAGAGCAGCAGAAATCTACTCTAGAGAAGAAACTAGCGGGTGAGTACTAGCGTGAGTACTAGCATGCGTGAGAATACGGTAACGTAATGTTAGAATACTCGTGTATGGATACGTCATAAATAGCATTGGCTATTATAAGTATTATAGACAAATATAATTAATATAATTAAGACATTATGTCACAACTTTTGCACAACACTGTACTTTGACATTTGACATTTTAGACTTTCACTATAATACTTCATAACTATTGACGTTTCTGACAATAGGCTCATAGCTGATTATGAGAATTCCATTTTACAGTTTATACAATCCTTTAAAACAGGTAACCAGACGGTGGAAACCATAACCACTGCCATTGCAGGCTAACATATCTCACACCTAACATATCTGCATGGACCCATGTATGCATTAGCATTATTGTATTAGAACTTTGAGTAGTAAACTCTGTGATAAGGATACATACTCACAACACGTTTGTGTGCCCCCGCTCGACCAAACACACGTCACTCCTCCACGCCATACATCACACGCGTGTACACGCGCGCTTGACAGACGACAAACACAACAGCTAGCGTAGTAGCAAACATGGCGGCTCACGTGATCGAGGCACCTTGCATAACAACTACACACAGCGTCCCCCCCCTAGCAACGATAACTCATGGAATGTTCAGATACGCGGTAAGATGTCTGCTCTCGTATGATCTCTCTGATCACACATACATGATCTCTCTGATCACACATACATGATCTCTCTGATCACACATACATGATCTCTCTGATCACACATACATG
>NW_014579845.1:24531-24944 GCF_000485595.1 Priapulus caudatus
TGCTTTATGCTTTTTTGGGGAGGGGTCCGTAGCTTTCACCAGATTCTCAAAGGGGTTCATGACTCAAAATAGGTTAAGAACCACTGACATAGAGTGTCATCTTTATTACGACACTCCTGATATCATATCATATATCGTCTGTGGTGGCTTCTCCCGTGATAGATCAGGAGAGGAAGCACAGGGAGGACGTGGAGGAGAAGGACAACGCCGTGAACAGGCTGCAGGAGAAGCTGCGACGGGCGGAGGCGGAGATGGGCGGGATGAGGGAGGAGGAGGCACAGCGAGCCACCATGCTGCAGAACGCTGTCCTCTCCTACGTCACCGCTGTCAAGTCACACCAGGCGAAATAAGTCCCTCACTCTCTCACGCGTGCGCAGTACCAGGCGAAATAAGTCCCTCACTCTCTCACGCGT
>NW_014579846.1:0-582 GCF_000485595.1 Priapulus caudatus
AGGGAGGAAGAGAAGGGGAGGCAAAAGGACGAGGGGAAGATGATGAGGGGAGGGAGGAGGGGGGAAGGAGAGGCAGGAGGAAGGGAATGAGGGGAGGGAGGAGGGGAAGGGGATGCAGGAGAGTGGGAGTGCAGGGGAGGGGGGAATGCATGGCATCGTTTGTCGTGAAGCTTTGAGATTTAATTGCAGCAAATGTAGGTTTATGTGCCATCAATGCTGGCGTAATTCTGCTGCTCCTGCTGCTGCTGTTGTTGCTGTTGCTGCTACTGCTGTTGCTACGGCTGCTGCTGCTGCTATGCGCGTGCGAGCACGCAACATGACGCAGAAAAAAATGCTCGGCAGTAATCAAATGCTAGGTTATACTTTAGATTTGATCGGCACTGATCTATGACTTGACGTTGTAATGCGTGCTGGCGTGCATGTGCGTGCGTGCGTGCGTGTGTGCGTGCGTGCGTGTGTGTGTGCGTGCGTGCGTGCGTGCCATCACCGTGATTCATGCACGACGACAACGTGATGTTTTCGCATACGTCATACCGTGCATCGTGGTTAAAGCTCGAACGCATTATAGTTAAAACTTCGCAC